>NW_027182915.1:487500-530000 GCF_041146395.1 Eulemur rufifrons | reverse complement strand
CACTGTGACACCTAATCCCTAACCCTAATTCTAAACCGCTAACCCTAACCGTAACCCTACCTACAACCCTAACACTGACAGTAACCCTTACTTCTAACCCCAACGCTATGCCTAACAAAAACCCTAACCCTTAACCCTAATCCTAATCCTAACCATTAAACCTAACCCTAGCTCTTAAAGCTAACCCTAAACCTTACCCTCACGACTAGACCTAACCCTGACACTAACCTAACACCTAACCCTAACCAGAACCCCTAAAGCTAACCCTGAACCCTATCCCTAACCCTAGCAGTAAACTTTAACCCTAAACCTAAGCCCAACCCGTAACCCTAATCCTATCCTTTTACCCTAAAACTAACCCCTAAACCTAACCCCTATACCTCACCCTAACTCTAACCCCAATCTTAATTCTAACCATACCCCTTCATAAAACACTAACTCCTAACCGCTAACCCTAACACTAACCAAAAACCCTAATCACTAATCCCTAACCCTAACGCTTGACCTTTACCCTAACCGTTAACCCTCACCCTAAATCTTAACACTGACCCTAACCTGAACCTTTAACTCTAAGCCTAACCCTTAACCCTACAGTAAGGAAGACCCTTAATGCTAATGGGATCCCTTATCCCTAACCGTAACACTACTGCTAAAAATAACCCTAACCTTGGATCCTTAAACCTAACCCCTAACACTTACTTTAACCCCAAACCCTAACCCTAATCCTAAGCATTAAACCTAACCCTATCTCTTAACCCTAACGCTAGCCCTTACCCTAACGCCTAGATCTAACCCTAAATCTAACCTACCGCCTAATCCTAACCTTAAGCCCTAATGCTAACTCTAACCCTGAACCCTAAACCTACCCGTAACCCTTAACACTAACCCTATCCGTGAACCTTAACCCTGACCCTAAGCATTACCCGCACCCAACCATTTAACCCTGACCCTAACCCTAATCCTTAATGATAACCCTAACACTAAACCCTAACCCTAAGCCCAACACTTATCCCTAATCCTATCCCTTAACCCTAACCCTAACCCTAATGCTACCCCCTAAACGTAACCCTAACCGTGACCAGTAAACCTAACCCTAGCCTCTAACACAAACCATAGCACATAACTCTAACCCTAAAACTAACCCTAACCCTAACCCTAAACCCTAACTCTTAACCTTAACCCTAAGCGTTAACTCTCACGCTAACCTTTAATCCTAACCCTAATCCTAATCTTCAACCCTAATCCTAACACTTAACCCTAACCCTGTACCAAACCCTAACCCCTCATCTTGACCCTAACCGTAAACCTCAACCCGAAACCAAAGTGTAACCGTTAAACCTAAGAGTAACCTTTAACCCTAACCCTAATCCCTAACCCTAAGCCCTCACCCTAACACTAAACTTCATCCTTAACCCTAACCATAATCCTACCCCTAAATCTAATTCTCAGACTTCTTGCTTTCTTAGAGTTTTGAAAGCCTGCAATCCTCCCATGCCATGCGTGAAAGTAGGCTCTACCACTGTGTCCTGCATGAAACCCACGGGCCCATACCCAGAGTATGATAGAGTGGTTTCCCGGGTACAATCCCAGCCCCCTAAACTCCCCCCGCCCGCCTAACGCAGACAGGGCCCGTGCGCTAAGCATAAACAATACCTTTAACAGATAACCCTAACCCTGAACATAACACCCAACCCTCTTCCTATTTCTCCCCTTAACACGTAAACCTCACCGTGCGCCTAACTTTAACCTCTTATCCTAACGTTAATGCATAACCCATTTCCTGAGAACAACCCCTATCCCATAATTCTAACCCTATCTCCTAGTCATCACTGTGACACGTAATCCCTAACCCTAATTCTAAACCGCTAACCCTAACCGTAACCCTACCTACAACCCTAACACTGACAGTAACCCTTACTTCTAACCCCAACGCTATGCCTAACAAAAACCCTAACCCTTAACCCTAATCCTAATCCTAACCATTAAACCTAACCCTAGCTCTTAAAGCTAACCCTAAACCTTACCCTCACGACTAGACCTAACCCTGACACTAACCTAACACCTAACCCTAACCAGAACCCCTAAAGCTAACCCTGAACCCTATCCCTAACCCTAGCAGTAAACTTTAACCCTAAACCTAAGCCCAACCCGTAACCCTAATCCTATCCTTTTACCCTAAAACTAACCCCTAAACCTAACCCCTATACCTCACCCTAACTCTAACCCCAATCTTAATTCTAACCATACCCCTTCATAAAACACTAACTCCTAACCGCTAACCCTAACACTAACCAAAAACCCTAATCACTAATCCCTAACCCTAACGCTTGACCTTTACCCTAACCGTTAACCCTCACCCTAAATCTTAACACTGACCCTAACCTGAACCTTTAACTCTAAGCCTAACCCTTAACCCTACAGTAAGGAAGACCCTTAATGCTAATGGGATCCCTTATCCCTAACCGTAACACTACTGCTAAAAATAACCCTAACCTTGGATCCTTAAACCTAACCCCTAACACTTACTTTAACCCCAAACCCTAACCCTAATCCTAAGCATTAAACCTAACCCTATCTCTTAACCCTAACGCTAGCCCTTACCCTAACGCCTAGATCTAACCCTAAATCTAACCTACCGCCTAATCCTAACCTTAAGCCCTAATGCTAACTCTAACCCTGAACCCTAAACCTAGCCGTAACCCTTAACACTAACCCTATCCGTGAACCTTAACCCTGACCCTAAGCATTACCCGCACCCAACCATTTAACCCTGACCCTAACCCTAATCCTTAATGATAACCCTAACACTAAACCCTAACCCTAAGCCCAACACTTATCCCTAATCCTATCCCTTAACCCTAACCCTAACCCTAATGCTACCCCCTAAACGTAACCCTAACCGTGACCAGTAAACCTAACCCTAGCCTCTAACACAAACCATAGCACATAACTCTAACCCTAAAACTAACCCTAACCCTAACCCTAAACCCTAACTCTTAACCTTAACCCTAAGCGTTAACTCTCACGCTAACCTTTAATCCTAACCCTAATCCTAATCTTCAACCCTAATCCTAACACTTAACCCTAACCCTGTACCAAACCCTAACCCCTCATCTTGACCCTAACCGTAAACCTCAACCCGAAACCAAAGTGTAACCGTTAAACCTAAGAGTAACCTTTAACCCTAACCCTAATCCCTAACCCTAAGCCCTCACCCTAACACTAAACTTCATCCTTAACCCTAACCATAATCCTACCCCTAAATCTAATTCTCAGACTTCTTGCTTTCTTAGAGTTTTGAAAGCCTGCAATCCTCCCATGCCATGCGTGAAAGTAGGCTCTACCACTGTGTCCTGCATGAAACCCACGGGCCCATACCCAGAGTATGATAGAGTGGTTTCCCGGGTACAATCCCAGCCCCCTAAACTCCCCCCGCCCGCCTAACGCAGACAGGGCCCGTGCGCTAAGCATAAACAATACCTTTAACAGATAACCCTAACCCTGAACATAACACCCAACCCTCTTCCTATTTCTCCCCTTAACACGTAAACCTCACCGTGCGCCTAACTTTAACCTCTTATCCTAACGTTAATGCATAACCCATTTCCTGAGAACAACCCCTATCCCATAATTCTAACCCTATCTCCTAGTCATCACTGTGACACGTAATCCCTAACCCTAATTCTAAACCGCTAACCCTAACCGTAACCCTACCTACAACCCTAACACTGACAGTAACCCTTACTTCTAACCCCAACGCTATGCCTAACAAAAACCCTAACCCTTCACCCTAACCCTTCACCCTAACCCCTAAGCCTTACCCTAACCCTTAACCCTAATCCTAATCCTAACCATTAAACCTAACCCTAGCTCTTAAAGTTAACCCTAAACCTTACCCTCACGACTAGACCTAACCCTGACACTAACCTAACACCTAACCCTAACCAGAACCCCTAAAGCTAACCCTGAAGCCTATCCCTAACCCTAGCAGTAAACTTTAACCCTAAACCTAAGCCCAACCCGTAACCCTAATCCTATCCTTTTACCCTAAAACTAACCCCTAAACCTAACCCCTATACCTCACCCTAACTCTAATCCCAATCCTAATTCTAACCATACCCCTTCATAAAACACTAACTCCTAACCGCTAACCCTAACAATAACCAAAAACCCTAATCACTAATCCCTAACCCTAACGCTTAACCTTTACCCTAACCGTTAACCCTCACCCTAAATCTTAACACTGACCCTAACCTTAACCTTTAACTCTAAGCCTAACCCTTAACCCTACAGTAAGGAAGACCCTTAATGCTAATGGGATCCCTTATCCCTAACCCTAACACTACAGCTAAAAATAACCCTAACCTTGGATCCTTAAACCTAACCCCTAACACTTACTTTAACCCCAAACCCTAACCCTAATCTAAGCATTAAACCTAACCCTATCTCTTAACCCTAACGCTAACCCTTACCCTAACGCCTAGATCTAACCCTAAATCTGACCTACCGCCTAATCCTAACCTTAAGCCCTAATGCTAACTCTAACCCTGAACCCTAAACCTACCCGTAACCCTTAACACTAACCCTATCCCTAACCCCCTTACCCTAACTCTGTTAACCCTAACCCTCAACCCTGACCCTAACCTTAAACCTTAATCCTAACCATGCGTGAGATGAGCCTCTTCCTTTGTCCTGCGTGACAGTTCAAGCCCAACACCCAGGGTACGATGAAGTGGGGACACAGCCTTGCTCCACACCCACAGTGCCCCGTACGTTAGACAGGGCCCGTGCCCTAACACACACCGTTAAACGTAAGCCCTAACCCTATCACTAAACCAAACCCTTCGTAAGCCCTGAATCTAACTCCTAACAGTAACCCTAATCCCTGACCCTTACTCTTGCCTCTCACCCTAAACCTAAACCCAACCACTAAACATAATCCTAATCTCTAACCCTAACAGTAATCCTAACCCTAATTCTAACCTAAAACTCTAACCCCTAAATCTAATCCTAGTCCCTAACACCTAACCTTACCCTAAACCGAATTCCAATTCTCAGACTTTTTCAATTCAAAAACTTAAAAAAGCCTAGAATCCACCAATGCCGTGTCAGAGATGAGCGTCCGCCCCTATGTCCTGCATGACAGGCAGGCGCCAAAGCCCAGGGTACTATGGAGTGGAGTCCTGGGGTCTGTAGGCTTGCTAAACTCCAGTTTGGAAGAATTGCTATAGTCATATATAGGGATGCTTACATTTACTTATAGAAAGCAACTATTGGTGTGTGATTTGTAGGCTTGCCTTACTCTAGTTTGGATGAAGAAGCTGAATCATATATAGGAATATTAGCTTTGAGTTAGAGGAAGCATCTATGGGGGGTGCTTTTTTGGCTTGTTAAACTCTGGTTTGGAAGAAGTTCGAGAGTCTTATATAGGAACGATATCATTCATTCAGAGAAAGCAATTATAGGGAGTTGGTTTGTAGGCTTGCTAAGCTCTAGTTTGGAGGAAGGCGAGAGTCATATATAGAACGCTTACGTTCACATAAAGCGTCTACGGGGGGACGGATTCTAGGCTTCCTAAACTCTAGCTTGGAAAAAGAGGACAGTTATGTATAGGAACTCTCGGCGGGGGATTTGTAGCATTGCTAAAATCTTAGATTGGAAAAGTTGCGAGAGTCATACATAGGAATGTTAACATTCACTCAATGAAAGCAACTATAAGGGGTGCTTTCCAGGCTGGCTACACTCTAATTTGGAAAAAGTGCAACAGTCATATATAGGAAGGCTTATATTCACTCAGACAAAGCAATTATGTGTAGGTGTATAGTAGGCATGCTAACTCTAGTTTGGAAAATTTCGAGAGCCATGTATAAGAAAGCTTACAGTAACTTAGAGAAAGCAACGAACAGGGGTGGAGTGTAGACTTGCTAAACTCTAGTTTGGAGGAAGTGCCATAGTCATATATAGGAACGCTTAAATTCATTCAGAGAAAACAGCTGTCGGGGATTTGTTTGTAGACTTATTCAACTCTAGTTTGGAAGAAGTGCGAGAGACATATATAGGAATGTTTACATTGACTCAAAGAAAGCAACTATGGGGGAGTGTTATTTTGGCATGCCAGATGCTAGTTAGGAAGAAGTACAAAAGACTCATATATAGGAACGCTTACATTCACACAGCGAGAGCACCTACGGAGTAGTGTCAGGTAGACATATTAAAGTCTAGCTTGGGAGAAGTTCCAGAGTCCTATATAGGAAAGGTAACAGCCACTTTGAAAAAGCAAGTCTTGGCGGGTGGTTTGTAGGCCTGCAAAACCTTGTTTTGGTTGAAGTGTGAGAATCATATATGAGAACGCTTACATTCACTCAGAGAAAGCAACGATGGGGTTGTTTGTAGGCTTACTAAACTGCAGTTTAGAAGCAGCACGAGAATCACATATAGGAGCACATACATTTTGACGCACTGAAAGTAACTATGGGGTGGTGTTTTATAGGCATGCTAAACTCTAGTTTGGATGAAGTTTGAGAATCACATATAAGAAAGCTTAGAGTCACTTAGAGAAAGCAAATCTCTGGGTGTGGAATGTAGGCCTGCTAAACTCTATTTTGGTTTAAGAGTGAGAGTCATATATGGGAAGGCTTACATTCCCTCAGAGAAAGGAACGACGGCGTGGTGGTTTGTAGGCATACTAAACTCTAGTTTGGAAGAAGTAGGAGAATGATATATGGGAACGCTTACATTCGCGTAGAGAAAGCAATTATGGGGTGGCGTTTTTGTAGCCATGCTAATCTCTAGTTTGGAAGAAGTTAAGGAGTAATATATAGGAAAGGGTACAGTCATAGAAACCAACTCTCGGGGGATGTTTTGTACGCCTGCAAAACTCCAGTTTGGAAGAAGGGGGAGAGTCATATTGGGGACCGCGTGCATTCACTCAGAGAAATCAACGATGGGATTGTGATTTGTAGGCATAGTCAACTCTAGTTTGGAAGAAGTACGAGAATCGTATATAGGAAAGCTTACCTTCACGCAGAGAAAGCAACTATGGAGTGATGTTTGTATGCCTACTAAAATATAGTTTGGAGGAAGTTCGAGAGCCATATCTGGGAAGCTTACAGTCACTTAGAGAAAGCAACTCTCGGGGGTGTTTCGTAGGCCTGCTAAACTCTATTTTCAATGAAGTGTTAGAATAATATATGGGAACTCAGTGAAAGCAACGTTGTGGTTGTGGTTCCTAGGCATACTAACCTGTAATTTGGAAAAAGCAAGAGAATCACATGTAGAACCGCTTACATTCCGGCACCGAATGCAACTATGGGGTGGTGTTTTGTAGGGTGCAAAACTCTAGTTTGGACGAAGTTTGAGAGTCATATATAGGAAAGTTTAAAGTCACGTAGAGAAAGCAACTCTCTGGGTGTGGAATGTAGAGTTATTTTGGTTGAAATAGTTATTTTGGTTGAAGTGTGAGAGTCATATATGGGAACGCTTACATTCACTCAGAGAAAACAACGTTTGGGTGGTGGTTTGTAGGGCATACTAAACTGTAGTTTGGAAGAAGTACGAGAGTCCTATATAGGAACACTTACATTCACACAGAGAAAGCACTTATGGCATCAGGTTTTGTAGGCATGCTAAACTGCAGTTTGGAAGAAGTTGGAGAACCTTATACAGGAAAGATTACCGTCACCTAGGGAAAGCAACTCTCGGGAGATTTTTTTTGTACACATGCTAAACTCTAATTTGGATGAAGTGTGAGAGTCAAACATGGGACCGCTTACATTCCTTCAGAGAAACAACACTGGGGTGGTTTTTGTAGGCATACTAAATAGTTTGGAAGAAGTACGAGAATGATATTTGGGAAGGCTTACATTCACACAGAGAAAGCAACTACGGGGTGGTGTTTTGTAAGCATGCTATAGTTTGGAAGAAGTTCTAAACCTGAACAGTCACTTAGAGAAAGCAACTCTTGGTGGGTGATTTTTAGGTCTGCTAAATTGTATTTTGAAAGAAGTACCAGAGTCATATATACTAATGCTTACATTCATGCAAAGAAAAAACCATGGGGTGATGTTTTGTGGGCATGTTAACCTGTGGTTTGGAAGAAGTTGGAGAGTCTTATTTAGGAAAGCTTACAGTCACCTAGAGAAAGTAACTCTCGGGAGAGCCTTTCTTGGCCTGCTAAACTCTACTTTGCATCAATTGTGAGAGTCAAACATGGGAATGCTTTCATTCATTCAGAGAACGCAACGTTTGGGTGGTGGTTTGTAGGCATTCTAAACTGTATTTTGGAGGAAGTACGAGAGTCATGTATATGAACGCTTACATTCAGGCAGAGAAAGCAACTCTGGGGTTGTATTTTGTTGGCATGCTAAACTGTGGTTTGGAAGAAGTTCGAGAGTCTTATATAGGAAAGATTACAGTGACACAGAGAAAACAACTCTTGGAAGTTTATTGGTAGGCCTGCTAAACTCTAACTTGGATGAAATGTGAGAACACTTGCATTCATTCACTCAGAGAAAGAAACATGGTGATGATTTGAAGGCATAATAACTGTAGTTGGGAAGAAGTAGGAGAGTCATATATATGAACCGTTACATTCACGCAGAGAACGCAACTGTGGGGTGACGATGTATGCATGTTAATCTGTAGTTTGGAGGAAGTGCGAGAGTCATATCTGGGGAAAATTACAGTCACTTAGGGAAAGGAACCATCCTGGGTTGGTTTGTAGATCTGCTAAATTCTATTTTGGAAACAGAGTGTGAGTCATATATGGGAACGCTTATGTTCACTCCTAGAAAGCAACCACGGTGTGGTGTTTTGTTGGCATGGTGTAGTTTGAAAGAAGTTGGAGATTCTTATATAGGAAAGTTTACACTCACCTAGAGAAAGCAACTCACGGGGTGTTGTTTGTAGGCCTGCTAAACTCTAATTTAGATGAAGTGAGAGAGGCATATATATGAACGCTTATATTGATGCAGAGAAAGCAACTATGGGGTGGTGTTTTGTAGGCATGCTAAAATATAATTTGGAAGAAGTTCGAAAACAGACAGTCACTTAGAGAAAGCCACTCTCGGCGGTTGATTTTTCGGTGTGCTAAATTGTATTTTGAAAGAAGTACCAGAGTCATATATACAAACGCTTACATTCATGCAGAGAAAGCAACTCTGGGGTGGTGTTTCCTAGGCATGCTAAACTCTAGTTTGGACGAAGTTTGAGAATCACATATAAGAAAGCTTAGAGTCGCTTAAAGCAAATCTCTGGGTGTGGAATGTAGGCGTGCTAAACTCTATTTTGGTTTCAGAGTGAGAGTCATATATGGGAAGGCTTACATTCACTCAGAGAAAGCAACGATGGTGTGGTGGTTTGTAGGCATACTGAACTCTAGTTTGGAAGATGTAGGAGAATGATATATGGGAACGCTTACATTCATGCAGAGAAAGCAATTATGGGGTGGTTTTTTTGTACCCATGCTAACCTCTAGTTTAGAAGAAGTTATATAGGAAAGCGTACACTCATTTATAGAAACCAACTTTCGGTGGATGGACGGTAGGCCTGCAAAACTCTACTTTGGAAGAAGGGGCAGAGTCATATTGGGGCCACGTACATTGACTCGGAGAAATCAAGGATGGGGTTGTGGTTTGTAGGCATACTAAACTCTAGTTTGGAAGAAGGACGAGAATCATATATAGGAACGCTTACATTCATGCAGAGAAAGCAACTATGGAGTGATGTTTGTATGCCTACTAAACGATAGTTTGGAGGATGTTCGAGAGTCATATCTGGAAAGCTTACAGTCATTTAGAGAAAGCAACTCTCTGGGGATGGTTCGTAGGCCTGCTAAACTCTATTTTCAATGAAGTGTTCGAATCATATACAGGAACGCTTACATTCACTCAGAGAAAGCAACGTTGGGGTGGCCGTTTTTGAGCATACTAAACTCTACTTTGGAAGAGGTACGAGAGACATAAATACGAACGCTTACATTAACACAGAGAAAGCAAATACGGGGTGTTGTAATGCAGGCATGCTAAACTATAGATTGGAAGATGTTCGAAAGCTGACAGTCACTTAGAGAAAGCAACTCTTGGCGGGTGATTTTTAGGTCTGCTAAATTGTATTTTCAAAGACGTACCAGAGTCATATACAAACGCTTACATTCATGCAGAGAAAGAAACTATGGGGTGATGTGTTGTTGGCATGCTAAACTGCAGTTTGGAAGGAGTTCGAGAGTGTTATATAGGATAGCTTACAGTCACCTAGAGAAAGCAACACTCGGGACAGCTTTACAAGCCTCTAAACACTAATTAGCAGTAATTGTGAGAGTCAAACATGGGAACGCTTACATTCACGGAGAGAACACAACGTTTGGGTGGTGGTTTGTAGGCATAATAACTGTAGTTCGGAAGAAGTAGGAGAGTCATATGTATGAACGGTTACATTCACGCAGAGAAAGAAACTGTTGGGTGGTGTATGTATGCATGTTAATCTATACTTTGGAGGAAGTTCGAGAGTCATATCTGGGGAAAATTGCAGTCACTTAGAGAAAGCAACAATCGGGGGCCGTTTTGTAGATCTGCTAAATTCTATTTTGGAAGAAGAGTGAAATTCATATGTGGGAACGCTTATGTTCACTCAGAGAAATCAACGATAGGGCAGTGTTTCGTTGGGATGCTAAAGTGTAGTTTGGAAGAAGTTCGCGAGTCTTATATAAGAAAGCTTACAGTCACCTAGAGAAAGTAACTCTCGGCAGATTGTTTCTAAGCGTGCTAAACTCTAATTTGCATCAATTGTGAGAGTCAAACATGGGAACGCTTACATTGACTCAGAGAACGCAACGTTTGGGTGGTGGTTTGTAAGCATTCTAAACTGTATTTTGGAGGAAGTAGGAGAGTCATATATACGAATGCTTACATTCACGCAGAGAAAGCAACTCTGTGATCGTATTTTGTTGGCATGCTAAACTGTGGTTTGGAAGAAGTTCGAGAGCCTTATATAGGAAAGATTACAGTGACACAGAGAAAACAACTCTCTGTAGTTTGTTGGTAGGTCTACTAAACTGTAATTTGGATGATGTGTGAGAACGCTTGCATTCACTCAGAGAAAGAACTTTGTCGTGGTGGTTTGTAGGAATAACAACTGTAGTTCGAAGAAGTAGGAGAGTCATATATGAACGGTTACATTCACGCAGAGAAAGCAACTGTGGAGTGGCGTATGTAATCATCATAATCTGTAGTTTGGAGGAAGTTCGAGAGTCATATCTGGGGAAAATGAGAGTCATTTAGAGAAAGGAACAATCGGGGGCTGGTGTGTAGGTCTGCTAAATTCTATTTTGGAAAAAGAGTGCGAGTCATATATGGGAACGCTTATGTTGACTCAGAGAAATCAACGATGGGGCGCTGTATTGTTGGCATGCTAAACTGTAGTTTGGAAGAAGTTCGAAAGTCTTATATAGGAAAGTTTACAGTCACCTAGAGAAAGCAACTCACAGGAGGTGGTTTGTAAGCCGCTAAACTCTAATTTGGATGAAGTGAAAGAGGCATACATGGATACGCTTCATTCACTCAGAGAAAGGTAAATTGGGGTGCCGGTTTGTAGGTATACTAACTCCAGTTTGGAAGAAGTACTAGAGTCATATATATGAACGCTTATATGGACGCAGAGAAAGCAACTATGGGGTGGTGTTTTGTAGGCCTGCTAAAATATAGTTTGGAAGAAGTTCGAAAGCAGACAGTGACTTAGAGAAAGCAACTCTTGGCGGTGGATTTTTAGGTCTGCTAAATTGTATTTTGAAAGAAGTACCAGAGTCATATATTCAAACGCTTACATTCATGCAGAGAAAGGAACTGTGGGGTGGTGTTTTCTAGGCGTGCTAAACTCTAGTTTGGACGAAGTTTGTGAATCACATATAAGAAAGCTTAGAGTCACTTAGAGAAAGCAAATCTCTGGGTGTGGAATGTAGGCGTGCTAAACTCTATTTTGGTTTAGATTGAGAGTCATATATGGAAAGGGTTACATTCACTCAGAGAAAGCAACGATGGTGTGGTGGTTTGTAGGCATACTAAACTCTAGTTTGGAAGAAGTAGGAGAATGATATATGGGAACGCTTACATTCATGCAGAGAAAGCAATTATGGGGTGGCTTTTTTGTACCCATGCTAATCTCTAGTTTGGAAGAAGTTATATAGGAAAGCGTACACTCATTTATAGAAACCAGCTTTCGGGGGATGAAGGGTAGGCCTGCAAAACTCTACTTTGGAAGAAGTGGGAGAGTCATATTGGGGACCACGTACATTGACTCAGAGAAATCGGGGATGGGGTTGTGTTTTGTAGGCATACTAAACTCTAGTTTGGAGAAAGTACGAGAATCATATATAGGAACGCTTACATTCATGCAGAGAAAGCAACTATGGAGTGAGGTTTGTATGCCTACTAATCTATAGTTTGGAGGAAGTTTAGAATCTTATATAGCAAAGCTTACAGTCACCTAGAGAGAGCAACTCTTGGGAGATGATTTCTAAGCCTGATAATTTGCACCAACTCTTAAAGTCAAGTATGGGAAGATTTACATCCACTCAGAACGCAAGGTTTGGGTTGCAGTTTGTGGCCTTAATTGTAGTTCGGAAGAAGTAGGAAAGTCATATATATGAACGGTTACATTCACGCAGACAAACCAGCTATGGAGTGATGTGTGTATGCCTACTAAACTATAGTTTGGAGGATGTTCGAGAGTCATATCTGGAAAGCTTACAGTCATTTAGAGAAAGAAACTCTCAGGGGGTGGTTCGTAGGCCTGCTAAACTCTATTTTCAATGAAGTGTTAAAATCATATACAGGAACGCTTACATTCACTCAGAGAAAGCAACGTTGGGGTGGCCGTTTGTGAGCATACTAAACTCTACTTTGGAAGAGGTACAAGAGACATAAATACGAACGCTTACATTAACACAGAGAAAGCAAATACGGGGTGCTGTAGTGCAGGCATGCTAAACTATAGAATGGAAGAAGTTCGAAAGCTGACAGTCACTTAGAGAAAGCAACTCTTGGGGGATGATTTTTTAAGTCTGCTAAATTGTATTTTGAAAGACGTGTCAGAGTCTTATATACAAACGCTTACATTCATGCGTAGAAAGAAACTATGGGGTGATGTGTTGTGGGGATGCTAAACTGCAGTTTGGAAGAAGTTCGAGAGTGTTATGTAGGATAGCTTACAGTCACCTAGAGAAAGCAACACTCAGGAGAGCTTTGCAAGCCTGCTAAACTCTAACAAGCAGCGATTGTGAGAGTCAAACATGGGAACGCTTACATTCACTCAGAGAACACAACGTTTGGGTGGTGGTTTGTAGGCATAATAACTGTAGTTCGGAAGAAGTAGGAGAGTCATATATGAACGGTTACATTCACGCAGAGAAAGCAACTGTTGGGTGGCGTATGTATGCATGCTAATCTGTAGTTTGGAGGAATTTCGAGAGTCATATCTGGGGAAAATTACAGTCACTTAGAGAAAGCAACCATCGGGGGCCATTTTGTAGATCTGCTAAATTCTATTTTGAAAGAAGAATGAGAGTCATATATGGGAACACTTATGATCACGAAGAGAAATCAACTATGGGGCGGTGTTTTGTTGGCATGCTAAACTGTAGTTTGGAAGAAGTTCGCGAGTCTTACTTAGGAAAGTTTACAGTCACCCAGAGAAAGCAACTCTCGGGAGATTGTTTCTAAGCATGCTAAATTCTAGATTGCATCAATTGTGAGAGTCAAACATGGGAACGCTTACATTGACTCAGAGAACGCAACGTTTGGGTGGTGGTTTGTAAGCATTCTAAACTGTATTTTGGAGGAAGTAGGAGAGTCATATATACGAATGCTTACATTCACACAGAGAAAGCAACTCTGTGATCGTATTTTGTTGGCATGCTAAACTGTGGTTTGGAAGAAGTTCGAGAGCCTTACATAGGAAAGATTACAGTGACACAGAGAAAAACAAATCTCTGTAGTTTGTTGGTAGGTCTGCTAAACTGTAATTTGGATGAAGTGTGAGAACGCTTGCATTCACTCACAGAAAGAACGTTGTCGTGATGGTTTGTAGGAATAAATGCTGTAGTTCAAAAGAAGTAGGAGAGTCATATATGAACGGTTACATTCACGCAGAGAAAGCAACTGTGGGGTGGCCTATGTAATCATCATAATCTAGTTTGGAGAAAGTTCGAGAGTCATATGTGGGAAAAATTAAAGTCACCTAGAGAATTGGAACCATCGGGTGTTGTGTAGGTCTGCTAAATTCTATTTTGGAAGAAGAGTGAGAGTCATATATGGGAACGCTTATGTTGACTCAGAGAAATCAACGATGGGGCGCTGTATTGTTGGCATGCTAAACTGTAGTTTGGAAGAAGTTCGAGAGTCTTATATAGGAAAGTTTACAGTCACCTAGAGAAAGCAACTCACAGGAGGTGGTTTGTGGGCCGCTAAACTCTAATTTGGATGAAGTGAAAAAGGCATACATGGATACGCTTCATTCACTCAGAGAAAGGTAAATTTGTGTGCCGGTTTGTAGGTATACTAACTCCAGTTTGGAAGAAGTACGAGAGTCATATATATGAACGATTATATGGACGCAGAGAAAGCAACTATGGGGTGGTGTTTTGTAGGCATGATAAAATATAATTTGGAAGAAGTTCGAAAGCTGACAGTGACTTAGAGAAAGCAACTCTTGGCGGTTGATTTTGAGGTCTGCTAAATTGTATTTTGATAGAAGTACAAGAGTCATATATAAAATCGCTTATATTTATGCTGAGAAAGAAACTATGTGGTGATGTTTTGTTGGCGTGCTGAAATGTAGTTTCGAAGAAGTTCGACAGTCTTTTATAGGAAAGCTTACAGTCCCCCAGAGGAAGCAACTTTCGAGAGATAGTTTGTAAGCCTGCTAAACTCTACTTTGCATCATTTGGAACAGTCATACTTGGGAACGCTAACATTCTCTCAGAGAACGCAACGTTTGGTTGGTTGTTTGTAAGCATACTAAACTGTATTTTGGAAGAAGTAGCAGAGTCATATTTATGAGTGCTTACATTCACGCAGAGAGGGCAACTATGGGGTGGTGTTTTGTAGGCATGCAAATCTCTAGTTGCGAAGAAGTTAAGAGTAATAGGAAAGCTTACAGTCTCACAGAGAAAGCAACCCTTGGGGGCCGGTTTGTAGTTCTGCTAAATTCTATTTTGGATGAAGTGTGAATCTTAAATGGGAACGCTAACATTCACTCAGAGAAAGCAAGGTTGCGGTGGTGATTTTTAGTCACACTAAACTGGAGTTTGGAGGAAGTACGAGAATAAAAGAATGCTTACATTCACTCAGAAAAAGCAACGTTGGGGAGGTGGTTGGTAGGTGTACTATACTTTGGAAGAAGTACGAGCGTGATGCATAGGAACGCTTACATTCACGCAAACTATGGGGTGGCCTTTTGTTGGCATGCTAAACTATGTCCCAAAGTCATATATAGGAAAGCTTATAGTGAGAGAAAGCAACTCTCGGGCGGTGTTTTGTAGGTCCGGCAAATTGCATTTTGAAAGCAGTCCGAGATTCATATAAGGGAAGGCCTATATCCACTCAGAGAAAGCAATGTTAGGCTGGTGGTTTGTAGGCATACTAAACTGTATTTTGGAACTCGTATGTATGACTCTCACACTTGATCCAAATTAGAGTTCACCAGGCCTATAAACCACATCCTGAGAGTTGCTTTCTCTAGGTGAATGTAAGCTTTCCTATGTAAAACTCTCGAACTTCTTCCAAACTAAAGTTTAGCATGCCAACAGTACACCACCGCATCGTTGCTTTCTCTGAGTGAACATAAGCATTCCCTTATATGAATCACTTTTTCCAAAATAGAATTTAGCAGACCTACAAACCAGTCCCCGATGGTTGATTTAGCTATGTGACTGTAATTTTCCCCAGATATGACTCTCAAACTTCCTCCAAAGTATAGATTAACATGCGTACATACACCACCCAACAGTTTCTTTCTCTGCGTGAATGTAACTGTTCATATATATGACTCTCCTACTTCTTCCGACCTACAGTTATTATGCCTACAAACCACCACCCAAACGTTGTGTTCTCTCCGTGAATGTAAGCTTTCCCATATTTGACTCTCACAATTGCTGCTAATTAGTGTTTAGAGGCTTGCAAAGCTGTCCCGAGTGTTGTTTTCTCTAGGTGACTGTAGCTATCCTATATAACACTCTGGAAGTCCTTTCAAACTGCAGTTTAGCATGCCAACAACACATCACCCCATAGTTTCTTTCTCTGCATAAATGTAAGCGTTTGTGTATATAACTCTTGTACGTCTTTCAAAATACAATTTAGCAGACCTAAAAATCACCCGCCAAGAGTTGCTTTCTCTAAGTGACTGTCAGCTTTCGAACTTCTTCCAATCTATAGTTTAGCATGCCTGCACTACAGCACCCCATATTTGCTTTCTCTGTGTTAATGTAAGCGTTCCTATGTATGTCTCTCGTACCTCTTCCAAAGTAGAGTTTAGTATGCTCAAAAACGGCCACCCCAACGTTGCTTTCTCTGAGTGAATGTAAGCGTTCCTGTATATGATTCGAACACTTCATTGAAAATAGAGTTTAGCAGGCCTACGAACCACCCCCAGAGAGTTGCTTTCTCTAAATGACTGTAAGCTTTCCAGATATGACTCTCGAACATCCTCCAATCTATCGTTTAGTAGGCATACAAACATCACTCCATAGTTGCTTTCTCTGCATGAATGTAAGCGTTCCTATAAATGATTCTCGTCCTTCTTCCAAACTAGAGTTTAGTATGCCTACAAACCACAACCCCGTCGTTGATTTCTCCGAGTGAATGTACCCAGTCCCCCATATGACTCTCCCCCTTCTTCCAAAGTAGAGTTTTGCAGGCCTACAAATCATCCCCCGAAAGTTGGTTTCTATAAATGACGGTACGCTTTCCTATATATTACTCTTTAACTTCTTGCAAAATAGAGATTTGCATGGCTACAAAAAAGCCACCCCATAATTGCTTTCTCTGCATGAATGTAAGCGTTCCCATATATCATTCTCCTACTTCTTCCAAACTAGAGTTCAGTATGCCTACAAACGACCACACCATCGTTGCTTTCTCTGAGTGAATGTAAGCCTTCCCATATATGACTCTCACTCTGAAACCAAAATAGAGTTTGGCACACCTACATTCCACACCCAGAGATTTGCTTTAAGCGACTCTAAGCTTTCTTATATGTGATTGTCAAACTTCGTCCAAACTAGAGTTTAGCATGCCTAGAAACCACCCCACAGTTGCTTTCTCTGCATGAATGTAAGCGTTCATATACATGACTCTCGTACTTCCTCCAAAATACAGTTTAGAATGCCTACAAACCACCACCCAAACGTTGCGTTCTCTGAATGAATGAAAGCATTCCCATGTTTGACTCTCACAATTGATGCAAAGTAGAGTTTAGCAGGCTAAGAAAGGCTCTCCCGAGAGTTGCTTTCTCTAGGTGACTGTAAGCTTTCCTAAATAAGACTCTCCCACTTCTTCCAAACTACTGGTTAACATGCCCACAAAACATCACCCCATGGTTTTTTCTTTGCATGAATGTAAGCATTAGTATATATGACTCTGGTACTTCTTTCAAAATACAATTTAGCAGACCTAAAAATCACCCACCAAGAGTTGCTTTCTCTAAATGACTGTTCAGGTTTGGAACTTCTTCCAAACTATAGCATGCTTACAAAACACCACCCCGTAGTTGCTTTCTCTGGGTGAATGTAAGCGTTCCCAAATATCATTCTCGTACTTCTTCCAAACTATTTAGTATGCCTACAAAAACCACCCCAGTGTTGTTTCTCTGAGGGAATGTAAGCGGTCCCATGTTTGACTCTCACACTTCATCCAAATTAGAGTTTAGCATGTGTACAAAAAAATCTCCCGAGAGTTGCTTTCCCGGGGTGACGGTAATCTTTCCTGTATAAGGTTCTCCAACTTCTTCCAAACTACAGTTTAGCATGCCTACAAAACCTGACGCCATAAGTGCTTTCTCTGTGTGAATATAAGTGTTCCTATATAGGACTCTCGTACTTCTTCCAAACTACAGTTTAGTATGCCCTACAAACCACCACCCAAACGTTATTTTCTCTGAGTGAATGTAAGCGTTCCCATATATGACTCTCACATTTCAACCAAAATAACTCTATTTCAACCAAAATAACTCTACATTCCACACCCAGAGAGTTGCTTTCTCTACGTGACTGTAAACTTTCCTATATATGACTCTCAAACTTCGTCCAAACTAGAGTTTTGCAAGCCTACAAAACACCACCCCATAGTTGCATTCGGTGCCGGAATGTAAGCGGTTCTACATGTGATTCTCTTGCTTCTTCTAGGAACCAAAACCACAACGTTGCTTTCACTGAGTTCCCATATATTATTCTAACACTTCATTGAAAATAGAGTTTAGCAGGCCTACGAAACACCCCCGAGAGTTGCTTTCTCTAAGTGACTGTAAGCTTCCCAGATATGGCTCTCGAACTTCCTCCAAACTATATTTTAGTAGGCATACAAACATCACTCCATAGTTGCTTTCTCTGCGTGAAGGTAAGCTTTCCTATATACGATTCTCGTACTTCTTCCAAACTAGAGTTGACTATGCCTACAAATCACAATCCCATCGTTGATTTCTCTGAGTGAATGCACGCGGTCCCCAATATGACTCTCTCCCACTTCCAAACTGGAGTTTTGCAGGTGTACAAAACATCCCCCGAGAGTTGGTTTCTATGACTGTACCCTTTCCTATATATTACTCCTTAACTTCTTCCAAACTAGAGATTAGCATGGCTACAAAAACGCCACCCCATAATTGCTTTCTCTACGCGAATGTAAGCGTTCCCATATATCATTCTCCTACTTCTTCCAAACTAGAGTTTAGTATGCCTACAAACCACCACGCTGTCGTTGCTTTCTCTGAGGGAATGTAAGCCTTCCCATATATGACTCTCACTCTTAAACCAAAATAGAGTTTAGCAGGCCTACATTCCACACCCAGAGATTTGCTTTCTCTAAGTGACTCTAAGCTTTCTTATATATGATTCTCAAACTTCGTCCAAACTAGAGTTTAGCATGCCTATAAAACACCACCCCATAGTTACTTTCAGTGCGTCAAAATGTATGTGCTCCTATATGTGATTCTCGTGCTTCTTCCAAACTGCAGTTTAGTAAGCCTACAAACAACCCCATCGTTGCTTTCTCTGAGTGAATGTAAGCGTTCTCATATATGACTCTCACACTTCAACCAAAACAGGGTTTTGCAGGCCTACAAACCACCCGCCAAGACTTGCTTTTTCAAAGTGGCTGTTACCTTTCCTATATAGGACTCTGGAACTTCTCCCAAGCTAGACTTTAATATGTCTACCTGACACTACTCCGTAGTTGCTCTCGCTGTGTGAATGTAAGCGTTCCTATATATGAGTCTTGTACCTCTTCTTAACTAACATCTGGCATGCCAAAATAACACTCCCCCATAGTTGCTTTCTTTGAGTCAATGTAAACATTCCTATATATGTCTCTCGCACTTCTTCCAAACTAGAGTTGAATAAGTCTACAAACCAATCCCCGACAGCTGTTTTCTCTGAACGAATTTAAGCGTTCCTATATATGACTATGGCACTTCCTCCAAACTAGAGTTTAGAAAGCCTACACTCCACCCCTGTTCATTGCTTTCTCTAAGTTACTGTATGCTTTCCTATACATGGCTCTCGAAATTTTCCAAACTAGAGTTAGCATGCCTACTATACACCTACACATAATTGCTTTGTCTGAGTGAATATAAGCCTTCCTATATATGACTGTCGCACTTTTTCCAAATTAGAGTGTAGCCAGCCTGGAAAGCACCCCTTATAGTTGCTTTCATTGAGTGAATGTTAACATTCCTATGTATGGCTCTCGCAACTTTTCCAATCTAAGATTTTAGCAATGCTACAAATCCCCCGCCGAGAGTTCCTATACATAACTGTCCTCTTTTTCCAAGCTAGAGTTTAGGAAGCCTAGAATCCGTCCCCCCGTAGACGCTTTATGTGAACGTAAGCGTTCTATATATGACTCTCGCCTTCCTCCAAACTAGAGCTTAGCAAGCCTACAAAGCAACTCCCTATAATTGCTTTCTCTGAATGAATGATATCGTTCCTATATAAGACTCTCGAACTTCTTCCAAACCAGAGTTTAACAAGCCAAAAAAGCACCCCCCATTGATGCTTCCTCTAACTCAAAGCTAATATTCCTATATATGATTCAGCTTCTTCATCCAAACTAGAGTAAGGCAAGCCTACAAATCACACATCAGTAGTTGCTTTCTATAAGTAAATGTAAGCATCCCTATATATGACTATAGCAATTCTTCCAAACTGGAGTTTAGCAAGCCTACAGACCCCAGGACTCCACTCCATAGTACCCTGGGCATTGGCGCCTGCCTGTCATGCAGGACAGAGGGGCGGACGCTCATCTCAGACACGGCATTGGTGGATTGTAGGCTTTTTTAAGTTTTTGAATTGAAGAACTCTGAGAATTGGAATTCGGTTTAGGGTAAGGTTAGGTGTTAGGGACTAGGATTAGATTTAGGGGTTAGGGTTTTAGGTTAGAATTAGGGTTAGGATTACTGTTAGGGTTAGAGATTAGGATTATGTTTAGTGGTTGGGTTTAGGTTTAGGGTGAGAGGCAAGAGTAAGGGTCAGGGATTAGGGTTACTGTTAGGAGTTAGATTCAGGGCTTACGAAGGGTTTGGTTTAGTGATAGGGTTGGGGCTTACGTTTAACGGTGTGTGTTAGGGCACGGGCCCCGTCTAATGTACGGGGCACTGTGGGTGTGGAGCAAAGCTGCGTCCCCACTTCATCTTACCCTTGGTGTTGGGCTTCAACTGTCACGCAGGACAAAGGCAGAGGCTCATGAAACGCATGGTTAGGATTAAGGTTTAAGGTTAGGGTCAAGGTTGAGGGTTAGGGTGAGGGTTAACAGTTAGAGTTAGGGTAAGGGGGTTAGGGATAGGGTTAGGGTTAAGGGTTAGGTTTATGGTTCAGGTTTAAGGTTAGCGTTAGAGGGTAGGGTTAGTGTAACTGTAGGTCAGTGTTGCGGTTAGATCTCTAGGCATTAGGGTAAAGGTCAGGGTTAGGGTTAAGAGTTAGGGTTAAGTTTAATGGTTAAGGATTGGGATTAGGGTTGAGGGTTAGGGTTAAGATTATGGGTAATGACTCAGGATCAAAGGTTAGGGTTATTTTTAGGCGTAGGGTTAGCGTAAGGGGTTAGGGTTAATGTTAGTGTTGTTGGTAGGGTTAAGGTTAGGGTTGGCGTTTCAGAATTAGGGATTAGGTGTTATGGTTATGGCTAGGAGTTAGCGTTAGATTTACGGTATAGGTCTTGTTCTCAGGGTGTCATGCATTAACGTTAAGATAAGGGGTTAAAGTTAGGGTTACGGTGAGCTTTACCTGTTAAGGTGAGCAGTAGGATCAGGGTTAGGTGTTATGTTCTGGGTTAGGGTTATGGGTGAGGGGTAGGGTTTATCCTTAGGGCACGGGCCCTGTATGCACTAGGAGGCGAAGTTAGGGGTCTGTGATGGTCGCTGGGAACCCACTCTATCGCACGCAGTGTATGGGCCTCTGGGTTTCATGCAGGACACTGTGGCAGAGCCGGCTTTCATGCATGGCTTAGTAGGATTGTAGGGTTTCAAAACCCTGAGAAAGCAAGAAGTCTGAGAATTAGATTTCGGGTTAGGATTACGGCACGGTTTAGGGATGAAGATTAGTGGTTAGGGTGAGGGCTTAGGGTTAGGGGTTAGGGTTAGGGTTAGGGTTGCTGTTAGGGTGAAGGTTAGGTTTGACGTTTTAGAATTAGGGATGAGGTGTTACGGTTATGACTATGGTTTAGGATTAGAATTACGGGATAGGGCTTCTTCTCAAGGTGTTATGCATTCACGTTAAGTTAAGGGGCTAAGTTAGGGTTACGGGGAGGTTTATGTTTTAAGGTGAGCAATAGGATCAGGGTTAGGTGTTATGTTCAGGGTGAGGGTTATCTGTTAGGGGTAGTGTTTATACTTAGCGTACGGGCCCTGTCTGCACTGGGCGGGGGGCGGGGGTTAGGGGGATGGGATTGTCCCCGGGAACACACTCTATCGTACGCTGGGTATGGGCTCCTGGGTTTCATGCAGGACACAGTGGTAGAGCCCCCTTTTACTCATGGCATGGGAGGATTGTAGGCTTTCTAAACTCTGAGAAAGCAAGAACTCTGAGAATTAGATTTAGGGGTAGGATTCTGGTAATGTTTAGGGATGAAGATTAGTGTCAGGGTGGGGTCTTGGGTTAGGGGTTGGGGTTAAAGGTTAGTGTTAGGTTTAACAGTTACAGTTAGGTTTACGGTTAAGTCTCAGGGTTCGGGTTAAGGTTTGGGTTTAGCGTTTGGCACAGGGGTAGGCTTCAGTGTTAGCTTCATGGTTAAAGATTAGGAGTAGGGTTAGTGTGAGGGTTAAGGGTAAGGGTCAAGATTAAGGGTTCAGGTTGGGGTTAGGCTTAGGTTTAGGGTTAGGGGTCAAGGGTCAGGTTTAGGGTTAAGTGTTGGGCTTAGGGTTGGGGTTTAGTGTTAAGTTTATCGTTAAGGATTAGGGTTAGGGTCAGGGTTAAATGCTTGGGTGCGGGTAATGGTTAGGGTCAGGGTTAAGGTTTATGGATAGGGTTAGTGTTAAGGGTTTACGGGTAGGTTTAGGGTTCAGGGTTAGAGTTAGCATTAGGGCTTAAGGTTAGGATTAGGTGGTAGGTTAGATTTTAGGGTTAGATCTAGGCGTTAGAGTAAGGGTTAAGAGATAGGGTTAGGTTTAATGCTTAGGATTAGGGTTAGGGTTTGGGGTTAAAGTAAGTGTTAGGGGTTAGGTTTAAGGATCAAAGGTTAGGGTTATTTTTAGCTGTAGTGTTAGGGTTAGGGATAAGGGATAAGGTTGGCGTGAGGGTTTTCCTTACTGTTAGGGTTAAGGGTCAGGCTTAGATTAAAGGTTAAGGTTAGGGTCAGCGTTAAGGGTTAGGGTGAGGGTTAACGGTTACGGTAAAGGTTAAGCGTTAGTGTTAGGGATTAGCGATTAGGGATTTTGGTAAGTGTTAGGGTTAGGAGTTAGTGTTTTATGAAGGGGTATGGTTAGAATTAGGATTGGGGTTAGTGTTAGGGTTAGGTTTAGGAGTTAGGTTTAGGGTAAAAGGATAGGATTAGCGTTAAGGGTTGGGCTCAGGTATAGGGTTAAAGTTTAGTGTTAGGGTTAATGTTTAGTGTTATGGTCCAGTTTAAGTGTTAGGGTGAGGGTTAACGGTTAGGATTAGGCTTAGAGGTTGGGGATATAGTGAGGGTTCAGTGTTAGGGTTAGGTTTAGGGTTCAGGGTTAAGGTTAGCTGTAGGGGTTATGGTTAGGGTTAGGTGTTAGGTTAGTGTCAGGGTTAGGTCTAGTCGTGAGGGTAAGGTTTAGGGTTAGCTTTAAGAGCTAGGGTTAGGTTGAATGGATAGGATTAGGATTAGGGTTAAGGGTTAGGGTAAGGCTTAGGGGTTAGGGTGAAGGGTTAAGTGTTTTTGTTAGGCATAGCGTTGGGGTTAGAACTAAGGGTTACTGTCAGTGTTAGGGTTGTAGGCACGGTTACGGTTAGAGTTAGCGGTTTAGAATTAGGGTTAGGGATTAGGTGTTACAGTGACGACTAGGAGATAGGGTTAGAATTATGGGATAGGGGTTGTTCTCAGGGAATGGGTTATGCACTAACGTTAGGATAAGAGGTTAAAGTTAGGCTCACGGTGAGGTTTACGTGTTAAGGGAAGAAATAGGAACAGGGTTAGGTGTTATGTTCACGGTGAGGGATATCTGTTACAGGTATTGTTTATGCTTAGCGCACGGGCCCTGTCTGCCTTAGGCGGGGGTGGGGGGAGGTTAGGGGACTGGGATTGTCACCAGGATCCCACTGTATCGTACTCTGGGTATGGGCCCGTGGGTTTGATGCAGGACACAGTGGTAGAGCCTCCTTTCACGCATGGCATGGGAGGATTGCAGGCTTTCTAAACTCTAAGAAAGCAAGAAGTCTGAGAATTAGATTTAGGGTTAGGATTCTGGTTAGGGTTAAGGATGAAGTTTAGTGTTAGGGTGAGGGCTTAGGGTTAGGGATTAGGGTTAGGGTTAAAGGTTACTCTTAGGTTTAACGGTTACAGTTCGGTTTAGGGTTGAGGTTTACGGTTAGGGTTAAGATGAGGGGTTAGGGTTTGGTATAGGGTTAGGGTTAGGTACAGGGTTAGGGTTAAGTGTTAGGTTTACGGTTGAAGATTAGGATTAGGGTTAGGATTAAAGGTTATCGTCAGAGTTAACGGTTAGGGTTAAGGTTAAGAGTTAGGGTTAGGGTTTAGGTTTAGGGTTAAGGGTTAGGGTTAGCTTTAGGGTTCGAGTTATGTGTTAGGGTTTGTGTTAGAGGTTAGGGTTAGGTTTACTGTCCACGGTTAGGGTTACGTTTAGGGGTTAGCATTAGGGTTAAGGATTAGGTTTAGGGTAAGGGTTTAGAGTTAGTGTTGGGCTTTAGGCTCGGGGCTTAGGTTCAGGGTCAGGGGTTAGGGTTGGTGGTAGGGCTTAGATTTAGCGGTCAGTTTAAGGGCACAGGACCTGGTTAATCTACGGTGAGAGGGGTGCGGTCGGAGTCATCACGAAAGCACAACATCATTCCCTGGGCCCTGGGACAAGATCTACATGCAGGACTCAGGCGGAGCCTCATCTCACACATGGCATGGCTGTATTGTAGGCTTGCTTCACTCGGGAATGGAAGTAGTGTGAGAATTAGGGTTAGGGTTGGGGTTAGGGGTTTCGAGTTAGGGGTTAGGCTTGGAGTCAGGGTTAGGTGCTAGGGATTAGTGGTTAGGGTTAGAGTTAGTGTTCCGGGTTAGGTGTTAACTCTGGTTTAGGGGGCCAGGGTAAGGTTTAGGTTTGGAGTTAGCGTTAGGGTTAGGCGTTAGGGTTAAGGGATAGGGTTAGGGTTAAGGGTTAGGCTTAGGGTAAGGGTTCAGGTTTAGGGTTAGGGTCACGGTTAAGGGTTAGGGTGAGGGTTAACAGTTAGGGATAGGGTTAGGGGGTTAGGGATAGGATTAGGGTTAAGGGTTAGGTTTATGGTTCAGGTTTAAGGTTAACATTAGGGGGTTAGGGTTAGTGTTAACTGTAAGTCAGTGTTAGGGTTAGATCTCTAGGCATTAAGGTAAAGGTTAGGTTTAAGGTTAAGTGTTAGGGTTATGTTTAATGGTTAGGCTTGGGATTAGGGTTAAGTGTTAGGGTTATGTTTAGGGGTTATGACTAAGGATCAACGGTTAGGGTTATTTTTATGCGTAGGGTTAGGGTAAGGTGTTAGGGTTAGTGTTAGTGTTGTTGGTAGGGTTAAGGTTAGGGTTGGCGTTTCAGAATTCGGGATCAGGTGTTATGGTTATGGCTAGGAGTTAGCGTTAGAATTACAGTATAGTGCTTTTTCTCAGGGTGTCATGCATTAACGTTAAGATAAGGTGTTAAAGTTAGGGTTATGGTGAGCTTTACCTCTTAAGGTGAGCAGTATGATCAGGGTTAGGTGTTATGTTCTGGGTTAGTCTTATGGGTGAGGGGTAGGGTTTATGCTCTGGGCACGGGCCCTGTATGCACTAGGAGGCAAAGATAGGGGTCTGTGATGGTCGCTGGTAACCTACTCTATCGTATGCAGTGTATGGGCCTCTGGTTTCCTGCAGGACACTGTCGCAGAGCGGGCTTTCATGCATGGCTTAGTAGGATTGTAGGCTTTCAAAACTCTGAGAAAGCAAGAAGTCTGAGAATTAGATTTCAGGTTAGGATTACGGCACGGTTTAGGGATGAAGATTAGTGTTAGGGTGAGGGCTTAGGGTTAAGGGTTAGGGTTAGGGTTAGGGTTGATGGTAGGTTGAAGTTTAGGGTTGGCACTTTAGAATATGGATGAGGTGTTATGGTTATGGCTAGGGGTTAGGTTTAGAATTATGGGATAGGGCTTCTTCTTTGGGTGCTATGCATTAACGTTAACATAAGGGGATAAATTAGTGTTATGGTTAGGTTTATGTTTTAAGGTGAGCAACAGGATCAGGGTTAGGTTTTATGTTTGGAGTTAGGGTTATCTGTTAGGGATAGTGTTTTTGCTTAGCGTACGGGCCCTGTCTTCAGCAGGAGGGGGGGGGGTTAGGGACTAGGATTGCCACTGGGAACCCGCTCTCTCATGCACTAGTTATGGGCCCCCGGGTTTCTTGCAGGACACAGTGGCAGAGCCTCCTTTTACTCATGACATGGGAGAATTGTAGGCTTTCTAAACTCTGAGAAAGCAAGAAGTCTGAGAATTAGATTTAGGGGTAGGTTTATGGTAATGTTTAGGGATGAAGGTTAGTGTTAGGGTGCGTTCTTAAGGTCAGTGGTTAGGGTTAAAGGTTAGTGTTAGGTTTAACCGTTACAGTCAGGTTTATGGTTATGTTTTAGGGTTACGGTTAAGGTTAAGGTTTAGCGTTTGGTACAGTGTTAGGCTTAAGTTTTAGCTTTAGGGTTAAAGATTAGGATTAGGGTTAGGGTTAAGGGCTAGTGTGAGGGTTAATGATAAGGATCAAGACTAAGGGCTAGGGTTTTTGTTAGTGTTAGGAATAAGTCTTCGTGTAGGCTTTAGGGTTAGCGTTAAGTGTTATGGTTAGGGTTAGGTTTAGGGTTCATGGTTAGTGTTATGTTTAGGGGTTAGTGTTAGGGTTAGGGATTAGGTTTAGGGTAAGGTTTTAGAGTTCGTGTTCAGCGTTACAGTCGGAGCTTATGTTTATGGTTAGGGGTTAGTGTTAGTGTTAGGGCTGAGATTTAGCTTTTAGTTTAAGGGCACAGGACCTGTTTTATTTACGGTGAGAAGGGTGCTGTCGGAGTCTCCACGAAAGCACAAAATCGTTCCCTGATCCTTGGGAAAGGACCTACATGCAGGACTCAGGTGGAGCCTCATCTCACGCATAGTATAGCTGTATTGTAGGCTTGCTTCACTCTGAGAATGGAAGTAGTGTGAGAATCAGGGTTAGGGTTTGGGTTAGGGGTTTGGAGTTTGGGATTATGGTTCGAGTCAGGGTTAGGTCCTAGGGATTAGGAGTTAGGGTTAGTGTTAGGGATAGGGGTTAGTTGTTGGGTTTGGGTTAGGGTGCTAGGGTTAGGTTTAGGGTTGGGGTTAATATTAGGGTTAGCGTTTAGGGTTAAAGGATAGGATTATGGTTAAGGGTTTGGCTTAGGGTTAGGGTTAAGGGTTAGTGTTAAGGTTTAGGGTTAAGTTCAGGGTTACGTGTTAGGGTGAGGGTTAACAGTTAGGGTTATGGTTAGGGTCTTAGGGGTAGGGTTAGGGTTAGAGTTAGGGGTTAGGATTAAGGGTGAAGTGTTAGGGTTATTTTTAGGCATAGTTTTAAAGTTAGGGGCTAGGGTAATGTTTGGTTTGATGGTAGGTTTAAGGTTAGGGTTAGCAGTTTAGAATTCGCATTAGGGATTAGGTGTTATGGTTATGGCTTGGAGTTAGGGTTAGAATTCAGAGATAGGAGTTGTTCTCAGGGTAAGTGTTATGCATTAACGTTATGATAAGGGGTTAAATTTAGGGTTATGGTGAGATTTACATTTTAAGGTGAGCAATGGGATCAGGGTCAGGTGTTATGTTCAGGGTTATGGTTAGGGGTGAGGGGTAGGGTTTATGCTTACGACTCGGGCCCTGTCTGCACTAGGCAGGGGGGGAGGGGTTTGGGGTTGCGGGAACCCACTCTAGTGTATGCTGAGTATGGGCACTGGGGTTTCCGGCAGGACACAGTGGTAGAGCCTCCTTTTATTCATGGCATGGGAGGATTGTAGGCTTTCTAACGCTGAGAAAGCAAGAAGTCTGATAATTAGATTTAGGGTTAGGATTATAGTTAGGGTTAGGAATGAGGTTAGTGCTAGGGTGAGGGATTAGGGCTAGGGATTATGGGTAGAGTAAAGGTTAAATGTTAGAGTTAGGTTTAACGGTTACAGTTAGGTTTAGGGTTACGTTTTAGGGTGAGGGTTATGGTTAGGGGTTAGGGTTTGGTACAGGGTTAGGGTTAAGTGTTAGGTTTAGGGTTAAAGATTAGAATTCGGATTAGGGTTGACGGTTAGTGTGAGTGTTAACGGTTAGGTTTGTGTTTAAGGGTTAGGGTTAGGGTTTAGGGCTAGTGTTAAGCGTTCGTGTTAGATTTAGGGTTAGAGTAAAGTGTTATGGTTAGGGTTATGGGTTAGCATTAGGGTTAAAGGTTAAGGGTTAGGTTTATTTTCAGGCACAGGGTTAGGATTAGGTGTTAGGGTTAGTGTTACCGTTAAGGTTTTTTGTAGGCTTAAGGTTAGGTTTAGCAGTTTAGAATTAGGGTTAGGGATTAGGTGTTATGGTTATGGTAAGGAGTTAGGGTTAGAATTATGGCATAGGGGTTGGTCTCAGGGTCAGTTTTATGCTTAAAGTTAGGGTAAGCGGTTAAAGTTAGTGTTACGGTGAGCTTTACGTGTTAAGGTGAGCAATAGGATCAGGGTTAGGTTTTATGTTCAGGGTTAGGGTTATGGGTGAGGGGTAGAGTTTATACTTAGGGTTAGGGTTAGGGTTAGGGTTTAGGCTTAAGGATCAAGGGTTAGGGTTAGGGTTAGTGTTAGGGCTGTTGGTAGGGTTAAATTTAGGGTTAGCAGCTTACAATTAGGTATTAGGTTTTACAGTTATGAATAAGAGTTAGGGTTAGAATTATGGGATAGGTGTTGTCCTCAGGGTAAGTATTATTCATTAACGTTAGGATAAGGGGTTAGGGTTAGGGTTATGGTGAGTTTTACATGTTAAGGTGAGCAATAGGATCAGGGTCAGATGTTATGATCAGGGTTATGGTTATGGGTTAGGGGCAGTGTTTATGCTTAGGGCACAGGCCCTGTCTTCACTAGGTGGGGGGGGGGGGGCTCGGAGGCTGGGATTGTCACCAGGAACCCACTCTATCGTATGCTGGGTATGGGCCTCTGGGTTTCATGCAGGGCACAGTGGCAGAGCCTCCTTTCATGCATGGCATGGGAGGATTGTAGGCTTTCTAAACTCTGAGAAAGCAAGAAGTCTCAGAATTAGATTTAGGGTTAGGATTACGGTTAGGGTTAGGGATGAAGTTTAGTGTTAGGGAGAGGGCTTAGTGTTAGGGATTAGGGTTTGGTACAGGGTTAGCGTTAAGTGTTCGGCTTAGGGGTAAAGATTAGGATTAGTGTTAGGTTTAAGGGTTAGCTGAGGGTTAACGGTTAGGGTTAAGGTGAAGGGTTAGGGTTAGGGTTTAGGGTTAGGATTAGGGGTTCGTGTTAGGTTTAGGGTTACACTTAAGTGTTAGGGTTTAGGTTCAGGTTTAGGGTTCATGGTTAAGGTTAGGTTTAGGGGTTAGGTTTAGGGGTTAGGTTTGGTGTAAGGGTATAGTGTTAGTGAAGGGATTTTGGGTCAGGGTTTCTGTTTAGGGTAGGGGTTAGTGTTAGGACTTAGAATTAGCGATTAGTTTAAGGTCAGAGGACCTGTTTAATCTATGGTGAGAAGGGTGTGGAATCGGTCGCTGAGACACCACAGCATTGTACCCTGGGCCTTGGGCTCAGACGTACATGCAGGAATCAGGGGGAGCCTGTTCTCATGCATGGCATGGTTGTATTGTAGGCTTGGTTAACTCTTAGAATGGAAGAAGTGTGAGAATTAGGGTTATGGTTAGGGTTAGGGATTTGGGTTTAGGAGAGAGTGTTCAAATGAGGGTTAGGGGTTAGGCATTAGGGGTTAGGGTTAGTGTTAGGGTTAGGGGTTGGGGTGAGGGTTGGGTTAGGGGCTAGGGTTAGGTTAGGGTTGGGGTTAGTGTTAGCGTTCGAGTTAGGGATTAGAGTTAGGGTTAAGGGATAGGATTAGGGTTAAGAGTTTGGCTTAGGGTTCAGGTTAAGGGTTAGGGTTATGGTTAAAGATTAGTGTTAGTTTAAACAGTTACAGTTAGGTTTAGGGTTAAATTTTAGGGTGAGGGCTTTTTAAACTCTGAGAGAGGAAGACGTCTGAGATTAAGATTTAGGGATAGGATTATGGTTAGGATTAGGGATGACGATTAGTGTTAGGGTGAGGGCTTAGGGTTAAGGGTTAGGGATAGAGTTAGGGTTAAGGTTAGTGTTAGTTTTAACGGTTAAAGTTAGGTTTAGGGTTAAGGTTTATTGTCAGGGTTAAGGTCAGGGGTTAGGGTTTCGTACAGGGTAAGAGTTAAGTGTTAGGTTTAGGGTTAAAGATTAGCATTATGGTTAGTGTTAAAGGTTAGTGTGAGGGTAAAAGTTTAGGGTTAAGTTTAAGGGCTAGGGTTAGGGGTTAGTGTTAGGGTTAAGGGGTCTTGTTAGGTTTAGGGTTACAGTTAAGTGTTATGGTTAGTGTTAGGGGTTACGGTTAGGCTTAGGGTTCATGGTTAGTGTAACATTTAGGGGTTAGGGCTAGGGTTAAATGATAGTGTTAGAGTTAAGGCTTAGGCTTTGGGTAAAGGTTTAGGGATAGGTTTACGGGTTAGGGTTAGTGTCAGGGTTAAATGTTAGGGTGAGAGTTAACAGTTATGGTTAGGGTTATTGGTTAGGGGTTGTGTTTATGCTTAGGGCACGTGCCTTGTCTGCACTAGGCGGAGAGGTTAGGGGGCTAGCATATTCGCCGGGAAATCACTCTATCGTATGCTGGGTATTGGCCCCTGGACACAGTGGCAGGGCCTCCTTTCACACATGGCATGGGAGGATTATAGGCTTTCTAAACTCTGAGAAAGAAAAAGTCTGAGAATTAGATTTAGGGTTAGGATTATGGTTAGAATTAGGGATGAAGTTTAGTGTTAAGGTGATGCCTTAGGGTTAGGGGTTAGGTTTAGGGTCAGAGTGAAAGGTCAGTGTTAGGTTTAACAGTTACAGTTAGGTTTAGCGTTAAGGTTTAGTGTTAGGGTTCAGTTTAGGGGATAGGTTTTGGTACAGGTTAAGGTTTAAGTGTTAAGTTTAGAGTTAAAGATTACAATTAGGGTTAGGTTTAAAGGTAAGTGTGAGGATTAACGGTTAGGGTTAAGCATGAGGGTTAGGAATTAGGTTTAGTGTTAAGGGTTTATGTTAGTTTAGGGTTAGAGTTAAGTGTTATGGTTAGGGTTAGGGGTTAGGGTTAGATATAGGGTGCATGGTTAGGGTTACGTTTAGGGGTTAGGGTTACGGGTTAGGTTTAGGGTGAGTGTTTGGTGTTAGTGTTGGGCATTAGGATAAGGGCTTAGGTTTAGGGTTAGCGTTTAGGTTTAGTGTTAGGGCTTAGATTTAGCGGTTAGTTTAAGGGCACAGGACCTGTTTAATCTATGGTGAGAAGGGTGCAGAATTGGTCCCCTTGACACCACACCATCGTACCTGGGCCTTGGGCCCAGACCTACATGCAGGACTCAGGCGGAGCCTCTTCTCACTCATGGCATGGTTTTATTGTAGGCTTGGCTAACTCTGAGAATGGAGGAAGTGTGAGAATTATGGTTATGATTAGGGTTAGGTGTTTGGGGTTAGGGGTTAGTGTTCGCGTGAGGGTTAGGTGTTAGGGATTAGGGGTTAGGGTTAATGTTAGCATTAGGGGTTAACGGTTAGGGTTGGGTTAGGGACTAGAGATAGATTTAGGGTTGGGGTTAGGGTTAGGGTTAGGGTTAGGGGTTAGGGTTAGGGTTAAGGGATAGGATTAGGGTTAAGTGTTAAGGCTTAGGGTTAGCATTAAGGGATAGGGTTAGGGTTCAGGGTTAGGGTTATGGTCCGAGTTAAGGGTTAGGGTGAGGGTTAACAGTTAGGGTTAGGGTTATAAGTTAGGGATAGTGTTAGGTTTAAGGTCTAGGGTTAGGGTTAGAGGTAGCTTTACTGCTAAGATTAGGTCTCGGCATTAAGGTAAGGGTTAGTGTTAGGGTTAAGGGTTAGGGTTAGGTTTAATTGTTAGGATTAGGATCAGAATTAAGGGTTAGGCTTAGGGTTAGGGGATAGGGTTAGGGTTTAGGGTAAACTTTTAAGGTTATGTTTAGGGATAAGGTTAGGGTTAGCGTTTAAGGTTAGGGTTAGTATTAGGGTTGTTTGTAGGGTTAAGGTAATGTTTAGTGGTTAGAATTAGGGTTAGGGATTAGGGGTTACTGTTATGGCTAGGAGTTAGGGTTAGAATTAAGTGATAGGGGTTGTTCTTAGCATAAGTGTTATGCATTAATGTTAGGATAAGTGGTTAAAGTTAGGTTTACGGTGAGGTTTATGTGTTAAGGTGAGCAATAGGATCAGGGTTAGAATTATGAGTGAGGGGTAGGGTTTTGCTTAGGGTATGGGCCCTGTCTGCCCTAGGAGTGGGATTGAGGGGGATGCGATTGTCACCAGAAACCCACTCTATCGTATGCAGGGTATGGGCCCATGGGTTTCTTGTAGGACACTCTGGCAGAGCCTGATTTCACGCATGGTAAAGGAGGATTGTAAGCTTTCAAATCTCTAAGAAAGTAAGAAGTCTGAGAATTAGATTTAAAGTTAGGATTATCGTTATGGTTAGGGATGAAGTTTAATCTTAGGGTGAGGGCTTCGGGTAAGGGGATACGGTTAGTTTTAGGGTTAAAAGTTACTGTTAGGTTTAACAGTTACAGTTAGACTTAGGGTTTAGGTTTAGGGTTAGGGTTAAGCTTAGGGGTTATGGTTTGGTACAGGGTTAGGGTTAAGTGTTAGGGTTAGGGTTAAAGATCATGACAAGGGTTAGAGTTAAGGGTTAGTTTGAGTGTTAACAGTAGGGGTAAGGATAACTTTTAGGGTTAGGGGTTAGGATTAGTGTTAGGGCTGAGATTTAGCGGTTAGTTTAAGGGCACAGGACCTGTTTAATCTATGGTGAGAGTGGTGCACAGGGTCGCTGCGACACAACACCACCGTACGCTGGGCCTTGGGCCAAGACCTACATACAGGACTCAGGTGGAGCCTCTTCTCACGCATGACATGGCTGTATTGTAGGCTTGGTTAACTCTGAGAATGGAAGAAGTGTCAGAAATCGGGTTAGGGCTGGCTGTAGGTGTTTTTAACCCCTAACCCTAACACTAACCCCCTAATCCTAACCCTAACACTAACCCCAAGGTTAAATCTAACCTTAACCCCTACGACAACCCTAACCCTAACCCTAACCCCTCTCACTGTAGAATAAACAGGTCCTGTGCCCTTAAACTAACCACTAAATCTAAGCCCTAACATCAACCCTAACCTCTGACCCTAAACCTAAGCCCTGAGCCTAAAGCCCAACACTAACTCTAAACTCTTACCCTAAAGCTAATCCCTAACCCTAATGCTAACCTCTAAACGTAACCCTAACTGTGAACCCTAAACCTAACCCTAACCTCGAGCGCTAACCATAGCACTTAACTCTAACCCTAAACCTAACATGAACCCTTAATCCTAACACTAACCCTAACCCTAACTCTTAACTTTAACCTTGACTGTTAACCCTCACACTAACCTTTAAACCTAACCTTAATCGTAATCTTTAACCCTAAACCTAATATTTAACCCTAATCCTGTACCAAACCCTAAACCCTAACCTTAAACCTAACCATAAACCTTAATCCTGAACCTAACTGTAACAGTTAAAACTAAGAGTAACCTGTAACGCTACCCGTAACCCCTAACTCTAAGCCTTCACCCTAATACTAACCTTGATCCTTAACCCGAACCCTAACCCTAACCCTAAATCTAATTCTCAGTCTTCTTGCTTTCTTAGAGTTTAGAAAGCCTACAATCCTCCCATGCCATGCGTGAAAGGAGGCTCTTCCACTGTGTCCTGAATGAACCGCTGGGGCCCATAACCAGAGTACGATAGAGTGGGTTCCTGGTGACAATCCCAGCCCCCTAACCCCCCCCCCCGCCTAATGCAGACAAGGCCCGTGCCCTAAGCATAAACTCTACACCTCACCCAAAACTCTAACCCTGAAAATAACATTTAACCCTGATTCTATTGCTCACCTTAGAATGTAAACCTCACCGTAACCTGAACTTTAACCTCTTATCCTAACGTTAATGCATAACACTTACCCTGAGATTGACCCCTATCCCATAATTCTAACCCTATCTCCTAGTCATAACTGTGACAACTAATCCCTAACCCTAATTCTAAACCACTAACACTAACTGTTACCCTACTTAGTTACTGTTACGGTAACCTACTGTTACCCTAACACTGAACCTAACCCTTACTCCTAACGCCAAAGCTATGGCTAAAAATAATGCTAACCCTTGACCCTTTACCCTAACTCCTAACCCTAACCCTAATCCTAACCACTAAACCCAACCTTAGCTCTTAACCCTAACCCTAAACCTTACCCTGACGCCTAGACCTAACACTAACACTAAACTAACACCTAACCCTAATCATAACCCCTAAAGCTAACCCTAACCCTGAACCCTAAACCTAACCCTAACACTTAATACTAACTATATCCCTAACCCCTAACCCCAACCCTAACCCTAACCCTAACCCTTAAACCGGACCCTAACACTAAATCTTAACCCTAAAGCTACGCCCGACCCTTAACCATAATCCTATCCCTTAACCCTAAACCTAACCCCTAACCCTAAACCTAACACTAACCCCAATCCTAATTCTAACCATAGCCCTTAATACATCACTACGCCTAACCCCTAACCCTAACCCTAACCCCTAATGCTAACCCTAACACTGAACCCTAAACCTAACCCTATCCCTAACCCTTAAACATAACTCTATCCCTAACCAATAATCCTAAGCCTAATCTTTAACCCTCACCCTAGAGCTTAACTCAAACCGTAACCCTAAGCCTAAACCCCAACCCTAACACTTAACACAAACCCTAAGCCTAAACACTTAACGCCAATCCTCTCCTTTAACCCTAACACTAACCCTGATGCCTAATCCTAACCCTAACACTAACCCCAACCATAAATCTAACCCTAGCCCCTAACGCAAAACTAACCCCTAACCCTAACACTATCCCTAAATCCTAGTCCCTAACCACTAAACCTCACTTGAACCCTAACCCCTAACACCAAACCCTTAACCCTAACCATAACTCTATTTCTCACACTACTTCCATTCTCAGAGTTAACCAAGCCTAAAATACAACCATGCAATGCGTGAGTAGAGTTTCCGCATGAGTCCTGCAAGTAGGTCTGGGCCAAAGCCCAGGATCCGATGGTGTGGTGTCGCATGGAAACATTCTGCACCCTTCTCACCATAGATTACACAGGTCCTGTACCCTTAAACTAACCGCCAAATCAAAGCCCAAACACTGACCCTAACCCCTAACCCTACCTAAGCCCTGACCCTAATGCCCAACACTAACACTAAACGCTTACCCTAAACCTAACCCCTAAATGTAACCTTAACCATGAACCCTAAACCTAACCCAAACCCCTAACCCTAACCATAACACTTAACTCTAACCCTAAACCTAACACGAACACTTAATCCTAATCCTAACCCATAAACCTAACACTTAACCTTAACCCTAACCGTTAACCCTCACACTAAACCTTAACCCTAACCCTAATCCTAATCTTTGAGCCTAAACCTAGCACTTAACCCTTACCCTGTACCAAAACCTAACCCCTAATCTTAACCCTAAGCTTAAACCTTAAAGCTTAACCCTAAACCTAACTGTAACTGTTAAACCTAACACTAACCTTTAACCCTGACCCTAACTGAAACCCCTAACCCTAAGCCCTCACCATAACAGTAACCTATATTGCTAACCCTAACCCTAATCCTAGCCCTAAATTTAATTCTCAGACTTCTTGCTTTCTCAGAGTTTACAAAGCCTACAATCCTCCCATGCCATGTGTAGAAGGAGGCTTGGCCACTGTGTCCGGCATGAAACCAAGGGGCCCATACCCAGTGTATGATAGAGTGGCTTCCGGCATCTATCCCAGCCCTCTAAGCGCCCTCCTAGAGCAGAGAGGGCTCGTGATATAAGCATAAACACTACCCCTCACCCATAACCCTGACCCTGAACATCACAGCTCACCCTGATACTATTGCTCACCTTAACACATCAACCTCACCATAACTCTAACTTGAACCTGTTATCCTAACGTTAATGCATAAGACTTACCCTAAGAACAACCCCTATCCCTTAATTCTAACCCTAACTCCTAGCCACAATTGTAACACCTAATCCCTAAGGCTAATTCAAAACTGCTAAACATTACCTTATCCCTACAAACTAACCCTAACCCTAACCGCTAACCCTAACCGTACACCTAAAAATAACCGTAACACTTGACACTTAACCCTAACCCTTAACCCTGATCCTAATCCTAACAATTAAACCTAACCCTAACTCTTAAGCCTAACACTAACACGTACCCTAATGCCTAGACCTAACCCTAAGAGTAAACGTAACCCCTAACCCAAACCCTAATCCCTAATGCTAACCCTAACACTGAACCCTAATCCTAAGCCTTAAACCTAACTCTATCCTTAACCCATAACCCTAGCCCTAACCGTTAACCCCACACTAACCCTTAACTCGAACTGTAACCCTAACCCTTAAAACTAAACCTAACACTTAACGCTAACCCTAAGCCTTAACGCTTAACCCTTATCCTATCCCTTAACCCTAACCCTAACCCATAACGCTAACCCTAACCCCACTCTAAATCTAACCCTAGCCCCTAACCCAACCCTAACCCCTAAGCCCTAACCCTAGCACTAAACCCAACACCTACTCCCTAACCCCTAATCCTCACTCAAAGCTTAAGCCCTAACCCTAAGCCCTCTCCCTGACTAATCTTCATCCCTAACCCTAACCATAATCCTAACCCTAAATCTAATTCTCATACTTCTTGCTATCTCAGAGTTTTAAAAGCCTACAATTCTCCAAAGCCATGCGTGAAAGCTGGCTCTGCCACAGTGTCCTGCATGAAACCCAGGAGCCCATACTCTGTGTACAATAGAGTGGGTTCCCGGGGACAATCACAGCCCCCTAACTCCCCCTGCTAGTGCTGACAGGGCCCATGCCCTAAGCAAAAACCCTGCACCTCACCCATAACCCTAACCCTGAACATAACACCTAACCCTGATGTTATTGTTCACCTTAACACGTAAACCTCACTGTAACCCTAACTTTAACCCCTATCCTAATGTTATTGCATAACACTTACCCTAAGAACAAACCCTATCCCTTAATTCTAAGCCTAACTCCTAGCATAACCGTAACACCTAATCCCTAACCTTAATTCTAAACTGCTAAACATTACCTTCACCCTACAAACAACCCTAACACTAACCCTAACTCTAACCGCTAACCCTAACCCTAACCATTACCCTCATCATAATCCTAACAATTAAACCTAACCCTAATTCTTAACCCTAACACGAACCATTACCATAATGCCTAGACCTAACCCTAACTGTAACCCTAACCCCTAACCCTAACCCTAACCGCTAATGCTAACCCTAACCCCGAACCCTAAACCTAACCCTAACCCTATCCCTTAAACCTATTACTATCCCTAAACCATTACCCTAATCGCAACTGTTAACCCTCACTCTCACCCTTAACTTGGACCGAAACCCTAACCCTTAACCCTAACCTTAACCCTTACTGCTAATCTTAAGCCTTCACCCTTTACCTTAATCCTATCTTGTAAGCCTAACCCTAACGCTGACCCCTAACCCACCTGAACATTAACCCTAAACCTAAATCTAACGCTAGCCCCTTACAAAAACCTAACACCTAACCCCTGACACACTAATCCTAACTTCTAATTCCTAACCACTAAACTTCACTCAAACCCAAACCTCTAACCCCAAACACATAACCCTAACCATAACCCTAATTCTCACACTTCCTTCGTTCTCAGAGTTGACCAAGCCTACAATAGAGCCATGCCACGAGTGAGAAGAGGCTCTGCCTGAGTCCTGCATGTAGGTCTGGGCCCAAGGCCCAAGTACGATGGTGTGGTGTTGAGGCGACCCAGTCTGCACCCTTCCCACCATAGATTAAACAGAGCATGTGCCCTTAAACTAACCACTAAATCTAAGCCCTAACACTAAACCTAAATCCTAACCCTAAACCTCGGCCCTTATCCTAACGCCCAACAGTAACACTAAACACTCGCCCTAAACTTAACCCATAACCCGAACCCCTAAATGTAACCCTAACCATGAACCCTAAACCTAACCCTAACCTCTAGCCATAACCATAACACTTAACTCTAAACCTAAATGTTACACGAAGCCTTATTCCTAACCCTAAGCCCAACCCTAACCCTTAATCTTGAACCTTACCATTAACCCTCACACTAACCCTTAACCCTAACCCTAATCCTAATCTTTAACCATAAAGCTAACACTGAAGCCTAACCCTGTGCCAAACGATAAAACCAAACCTTAACCCTAACCCTGAAACTTAACCATAAATGTAACTGTAACTGTTAAAAATAACACAAACCTTAAACCCTAACCCCTAACCCTAAGAGCCCACCCTAACACTAATCTTCCTCGCTAAACATTACCATAATCCTACCCCTAAATCTAATTGTCAGACTTCTTGCTTTCACAGAGTTTAGAAAGCCTAAAATCCTCCCATGCCATGAGTAAAAGGGGGCTCTACCACTGTGTCCTGCATGAAACCCAGGAGCCCATATCCAGCGTACGATAGAGTGGGTTCCCGGGGACAATCCCATCCCCCTAACCCCAGCCCCCCGCCAAGTGCAGACAGGGCCTGTACGCTAAGTATAAACACTACCCCTAACAGATAACCCTCACCCTGAATATAACACCTGACCCTGATCCTATTGCTCACCTTAAAACATAAACCTCCCCGTAACCCTAACTTATCCCCTTATCTTAACCTTAATGCATAACACCCTGAGAAGAAGCCCCATCCCATAATTCTAATCCTAATCCCCAGCCATAACCATAAGACCTCATCCCTAATTCTAAAATGCCAACCCTAAACTTCACCCTACAAACAACCCTAACCCTAACCCTAACCTCTAACCCTAAGCCCTCACCCTATCACTAATCTTCATCCCTAAACCGTACCGTAATCCTAACCCGAAATCTAATTCTCAGACTTCTTGCTTTCTCAGAGTTTTGAAAGTCTACAATCCTACTAAGCCATGCATGAAAGCCGGCTCTGCCACAGTGTCCTGCAAGAAACCCAGAGGCCCATACACAGCGTACGATAGAGTGGGTTCCCAGCGACCACAACCGACCCCTAACTTCGATTCCTAGGGCATACAGGGCCCATGCCCTAAGCATAAACACTACCCCTCACCCATAACCCTAACCCAGAACATAACACCTAACCCTGATCCTACTGCTGACCTTAACACGTAAACCTCACCGTAACCCTAATTTTAACCCCATATCGTAACGTTAATGCATGACACCCTGAGAACAAGCCCTATACTGTAATTCTAACCCTAACTCCTAGCCATAAGCATAACACCTAATCTCTAATTCTGAAACACCAACCCTAACCTTAACCCTACCAACAACACTAACACTAACCCTAACCCCTTACCCTAACCCTACGCCTAAAAATAACCGTAACCGTTGATCCTTAGTCATAACCCCTAACCTTAACCCTAACCCTTAACCCTAATCCCAATCCTAACCATTAAACATAACCCCAACTCTTAACCCTAACTCTAACCTTTACCTTAATGCCTAGAGTTCTAACCCCAACACTGACCTACAGTTAGAAGTAACACAAACCCATAATGCTAACCTTAAACCTGAACAATAAACCTAATCCTTAACCATAACACCCTAACCCTAACCCTAACCCTTAACCCTGACCCTAACCCTAAACCTTAACCCTAACCCTGAACCCTAACCCTAAGCCTACCCTTAACCCTAACCCTATCCATTAACCCTAACCGCTAACGATAACACTAACCCCAACCCTAAACCTAACCCTGGCCCCCTAACCCAGAATTAACACCGAACCCGTAACACTAACTCTACCCCTAACCACTAGCACCTAACCCTGACTCGAAACCTAACCCCTAACTCGAAACCCCTAACCCCAACCCTAACCTTAATTCTCACACTACTTCCATTCCCGAGTGAAGCAAGCATACAATACAGCAATGCCATGTGTGAGATGAGGCTCCGCCTGAGTCCTGCATGTAGGTCTTGTCCCAGGGCCCAGGGAATGATGTTGTGCTTTCGTGGTGACTCCGACCGCACCCCTCTCACCGTAGATTAGCCAGGTCCTGTGCCCTTAAACTGACCGCTAAATCTAAGCCCTACCACCAACCCTAACCTCTGACCCTGAACCTAAGCCCCGAGCCTAAAGCCCAACACTAACTCTAAACCCTTACCCTAAACCTAATCCCTAACCCTAATGCTAACCCCTAAACGTAACCCTAACCGTGAACAGTAAACCTAACCCTAACCTCTAACACAAACCCTAACACATAACTCTAACCCTAAAACTAACCCTAACCCTTAACCCTAACCCTAAACCCTAACCCTAACCCTTAACCTTAATCTTAACCGTTAACTCTCATGCTAAACTTTAATCCTAACTCTAATCCTACTCTTCAGACCTAAACCTAACACAACCCTAACCCTGTACCAAAACCTAACCCCTCATCTTAACCCTATCCGCAAACCTCAACCCCAAAACGAACTGTAACCGTTAAACCTAACAGTAACCTTAAACCGTAACCCTAATCTGTAAACCTATCCCCTCACCATAACACTACACTTCATCCTGAACCCTAACCATAATCCTAACCCTAAATCTAATTCTCAGACTTCTTGCTTTCTTAGAGTTTAGAAAGCCTGCAATCCTCCCATGCCATGTGTGAAAGGAGGCTCTACCACTGTGTCCTGCATGAAACCCACGGGCCCATACCCAGAGTCTGATACAGTGGGTTCCCGGTGACAATCCCAGCCCCCTAACCTCCCCCCAGCTTAATGCCGACAGGGCCCGTGCGCTAAGCATAAATGATACCTTTAACATATAACCCTAACCCTGAACATGGCACCTAACCCTGTTCCTATTTCTCCCCTTAACACGTAAACCTCACCGTGAGCCTAACTTTAACCTCTTAACGTAACGTTAATGCATAACCCCTTCCCTGAGAACATCCCCTATCCCATAATTCTAACCCTATCTCCTAGTCATAACTGTAACACCTAATCCCTAACCCTAATTCTCCACCGCTAAGCCTAACCGTAACGCTGCCTACAACCCTAACACTGACAGGAACCCTTAGTTCTAACCCCAACGCTATGCCTAACAAAAGCCCTAACCCTTCACCCTTCACCCTAACCCCTGAGCATTACCCTAACCTTTAACCGTAATCCTAATCCTTACCATTAAACCTAACCCTAGCTCTTAAAGCTAACCCTAAACCTTACCCTCACGACCAGACCTAACCCTGACACTAACCTAACACCTAACCCTAACCATAACCCCTAAAGCTAACCCTAACCCTGAACCCTAAACCTAACCCTAACACTGAACCTTCACTATATCCCTAACCCCTAAGCCTAATCCTAACTGTTAACCCTCACCCTAACACTTAAACTGGACCATAACACTAAACATTAACCCTAACACTAAACTTTAACCCTAACCATAAGCCCAACACTTAACCCTAATCCTATCCCCTAACCCTAAGCCCTAACCCTAAACCTAACCCTAACCCCAACCCTAACCCTTAATCTTGACCCTTACCATTAACCCTCACACTAACCCTAATCCTAATCTTTAACCATAAAGCTAACACTGAAGCCTAACCCTGTGCCAAACGCTAAACCCAAACCTTAACCCTAACCCTGAAACTTAACCATAAACCTAACTGTAACTGTTACACCTAACACTAACCTCTAACCCTAACCCCTAACCCTAAGACCCCACCTTAACACTAACCCTAACCCTAAACATTATCATAATCCTACCCCTAAATCTAATTCTCGGACTTCTTGCTTTCTTAGAGTTTAGAAAGCCTAAAATCCTCCCATGCCATGAGTAAAAGGGGGCTCTGCAGCTCTCTCTTGCATGAAACCAGGAGCCCATACCTAGCGTATGATAGAGTGGGTTCCCGGGAACAATCCCATCCCCCTAACCCCAGCCCCCCGCCCAGTGCAGACAGGGCCTGTACGCTAAGTATAAACACTACCCCTAACAGATAACCCTCACCCTGAACATAGCACCTGACCCTGATCCTATTGCTCACCTTAAAACATAAACCTCCCCGTAACCCAAACTTATCCCCTTATCTTAACCTTAATGCATAACACCCTGAGAAGAAGCCCTATCCCATAATTCTAATCCTAACCCCTAGCCATAACCGTAACACCTCATCCCTAATTCTAAAATGCCAACCCTAAACTTCACCCTACCAACAACCCTAACCCTAACCCTAACCCCTAACCCTAAGCCCTCACCCTATCGCTAATCTTCATCCCTAAACCGTACCGTAATCCTAACCCTAAATCTAATTCT
>NW_027182915.1:475000-480000 GCF_041146395.1 Eulemur rufifrons | reverse complement strand
ACCTAACCCCTCTACCTCACCCTAACTCTAACCCTAATCCTAGTTCTAACCATAACCCTTCATAAAACACTAACTACTAACCGCTAACCCTAACACTAACCAAAAACCCTAATCACTAATCCCTAACCCTAACGCTTAACCTTTACCCTAACCGTTAACCCTCACCCTAAATCTTAACACTGACCCTAACCTTCACCTTTAACTCTAAGCCTAACCCTTAACCCTACAGTAAGGAAGACCCTTAATGCTAATGGGATCCCTTATCCCTAACCCTAACACTACAGCTAAAAATAACCCTAACCTTTGATCCTTAAACCTAACCCCTAACACTTACTTTAACCCCAAACCCTAACCCTAATCCTAAGCATTAAACCTAAAGCTATCTCTTAACCTTAACGCTAGCCCTTACCCTAACGCCTAGATCTAACCCTAAATCTAATCTACCGCCTAATACTAACCTTAAGCCCTCATGCTAACACTAACCCTGAACCCTAAACCTACCCGTAACCCTTAACACTAACCCTATCCGTGAACCTTAACCTTGACCCTAACCATTACCCGCACCCAAGCATTTAACCCTGACCCTAACCCTAATCCTTAATGCTAACCCTAACACTATACCCTCACCCTAAGCCCAACACTTAACCCTAATCCTATCCCTTAACCCTAACCCTAACCATAACCCTAATGCTAACCTCTAAACGTAACCCTAACCGTGAACAGTAAACCTAACACTAACCTCTAACTCAAACCATAGCACATAACTCTAACCCTAAAACTAACCCTAACCCTAACCCTAACCCTAAACCCTAACTCTTAACCTTAACCCTAAGCGTTAACTCTCACGCTAACCTTTAATCCTAACCCTAATCCTAATCTTCAACACTAAACCTAACACTTAACCCTAACCCTGTACCAAACCCTAACCCCTCATCTTAACCCTAACGGTAAACCTCAACCCTAAACCAAAGTGTAACCGTTAAACCTAAGAGTAACCTTTAACCCTAACCCTAATCCCTAACCCTAAGCCCTCACCCTAACACTAAACTTCATCCTTAACCCTAACCATAATCCTAACCCTAAATCTAATTCTCAGACTTCTTGCTTTCTTAGAGTTTAGAAAGCCTGCAATCTTCCCATGCCATGCGTGAAAGGAGGCTCTACCACTGTGTCCTGCATGAAACCCACGGGCCCATACCAAGAGTATGATAGAGTGGGTTCCCGGGTACAATCCCAGCCCCCTAAACTCCCCCCGCCCGCCTAATGCAGACCGGGCCCGTGCGCTAAGCATAAACAATACCTTTAACAGATAACCCTAACCCTGAACATAACACCCAACCTTGTTCCTCTTTCTCAACTTAACACGTAATCCTCACCGTGCCCCTAACTTTAACCTCTAATCCTAACGTTAATGCATAACCCATTTCCTGGGAACAACCTCATCCCATAATTCTAACCCTATCTCCTAGTCATCACTGTGACACCTAATCCCTACCCTAATTCTAAACCGCTAACCCTAACCGTAACCCTACCTACAACCCTAACACTGACAGTAACCCTTACTTCTAACCCCAACGCTATGCCTAACAAAAACCCCAACGCTTGACCCTAACCCTTCACCCTAACCCCCAAGCCTTACCCTAACCCTTAACCCTAATCCTAATCCTAACAATTAAACCTAACCCTAGCTCTTAAAGCTAACCCTAAACATTACCCTCAAGACTAGTCCTAACCCTGACACTAACCTAACACCTAACCCTAACCAGAACCCCTAAAGCTGACCCTGAACCCTATCCCTAACCCCAGCAGTAAACTTTAACCCTAAACCAAAGCCCAACCCGTAACCCTAATTCCATCCTTTTACCCTAAAACTAACCCCTAAACCTAACACCTATACCTCACCCTATCTCTAAGCCCAATCCTAATTCTAACAATACCCCTTCATAAAACACTAACTCCTAACCGCTAACCCTAACACTAACCAAAAACCCTAATCACTAATCCCTAACCCTAACGCTTTACCTTTACCCTAACCGTTAACCCTCACCCTAAATCTTAACACTGACCCTAACCTTCCCCTTTAACTCTAAGCCTAACCCTTAACCCTACAGTAAGGAAGACCCTTAATGCTAATGGGATCCCTTATCCCTAACCCTAACACTACAGCTAAAAATAACCCTAACCTTTGATCCTTAAACCTAACCCCTAACACTTACTTTAACCCCAAACCCTAACCCTAATCCTAAGCATTAAACCTAAACCTATCTCTTAACCCTAACGCTAGCCCTTACCCTAACGCCTAGATCTAACCCTAAATCTAATCTACCGCCTAATCCTAACCTTAAGCCCTAATGCTAACTCTAACCCAGAACCCTAAACCTACCCATAACCCTTAACACTAACCCTATCCGTGAACCTTAACCCTGACCCTAACGATTCCCGCACGGAAGCATTTAACCCTGACCCTACCCCTAATCCTTAATGATAACCCTAACACTAAACCCTAACCCTAAGCCCAACACTTAACCCTAATCCTATCCCTTAACCCTAACCCTAATGCTAACCCCTAAACGTAACCCTCACCGTGACCAGTAAACCTAACCCTAACCTCTAACACAAACCATAGCACATAACTCTGAACCTAAAACTAACCCTAACCCTAACCCTAACCCTAAACCCTAACTTTAACCTTAACCCTAAGCGTTAACTCTCACGCTAACCTTTAATCCTAACCCTAATCCTAATCTTCAACCCTAAACCTAACACTTAACCCTAACCCTGTACCTAACCCTAACCCCTCATCTTAACCCTAACCGTAAACCTCAACCCGAAACCAAAGTGTAACCGTTAAACCTAAGAGTAACCTTTAACCCTAACCCTAATCCCTAACCCTAAGCCCTCACCCTAACACTAAACTTCATCCTTAACCCTAACCATAATCCTAACCCTAAATCTAATTCTCAGACTTCTTGCTTTCTTAGAGTTTAGAAAGCCTGCAATCCTCCCATGCCATGCGTGAAAGGAGGCTCTACCACTGTGTCCTGCATGAAACCCACGGGCCCATACCAAGAGTATGACAGAGTGGGTTCCCGGGTACAATCCCAGCCCTCTAAGCTCCCCCCGCCCGCCTAATGCAGACAGGGCCCGTGCGCTAAGCATAAACAATACCTTTAACAGATAACCCTATCCCTGAACATAACACCCAACCCTGTTCCTATTTCTCCCATTAACACGTAAACCTCACCGTGCGCCTAACTTTAACCTCTTATCCTAACATTAATGCATAACCCATTTCCTGAGAACAACCCCTATCCCATAATTCTAACCCTATCTTCTAGTCATCACTGTGACACTTAATCGCTAACCCTAATTCTAAACCGCTAACCCTAACCGTAACCCTACCTACAACCCTAACACTGACAGTAACCCTTACTTCTAACCCCAACGCTATGCCTAACAAAAACCCTAACCCTTGACCCTAACCCTTCACCCTAACCCCTAAGCCTAAACCTAACCCTTAACCCTAATCCTAATACTAACCATTAAACCAAACCCTAGCTCTTAAAGCTAACCCTAAACCTTACCCTCACGGCTAGACCTAAACTTGACACTAACCTAACAACTAACCCTAATAATAAGCCCTAAAGCTAAAGTTCAACCCTATCCCTAACCCTAGCAGTAAACTTTAACCCTAAACCTAAGCCCAACCCGTAACCCTAATCCTATCCTTTTACCCTAAAACTAACCCCTACACCTAACCCCTATACCTCACCCTAACTCTAACCCCAATCCTAATTCTAACCATACCCCTTCATAAACGCTAACTCCTAACCGCTAACCCTAACACTAACCAAAAACCCTAATCACTAATCCCTAACCCTAACGCTTAACATTTACCCTAACCGTTCACCCTCACCCTAAATCTTAACACTGACCCTAACCTTAAACTTTAACTCTAAGCCTAACCCTTAACCCTACAGTAAGGAAGACCCTTAATGCTAATGGGATCCCTTATCCCTAACCCTAACACTACAGCTAAAAATAACCCTAAACTTTGATCCTTAAACCTAACCCCTAACACTTACTTTAACCCCAAACCCTAACCCTAACCCTAACCCTAACCCTAACTCTAAACACTTACCCTAAACCTAATCCCTAACCCTAATGCTAACCCCTAAACGTAACTCTAACCAGGAACAGTAAACCTAACCCTAACCTCTAACACAAACCCTAACACATAACCCTAACCCTACCCCTAACCCTACCCTAACCCGAAACCCAACCCCTAACCCTAACCCTAACCCCAACCCTAACCCCTACCCTAACCCTAACCCTACCCCTGCCCTACCCCTACCCTAACCCTAACCCTAACCCTAATCCCTAACCATAACCCTAACCCCCTAACCCTAACCCCCTAACCCTAACCCTACCACTACCCCTACGCCCACCCCTACCCCCTAACCCTAACCCCACCCCCAACCCCAACCCCAAACCCTCACCCTAACCACTAACCCTAACCCCTAACCCTAACCCTAACCCTAACCTCTAACCCTAACCCCTAACCCTAACCCTACCCTAACCCTAACCATAACCCATACCCTAAACCTAACTCTACCACTACCCCTACCTCAACCCGTAACCCCAATCCCAACCCCAACCCATAACCCTAACCCTAACACCTAACCCTAACCCTAACCCCTAACCCTAACACCAACCCCAACCCCTAACCCTAACCCTAACCCTAACCCCAACCCTAATCCCTAACCCTAACCCTAACCCCAAACCCAACCCCTAACCCTAAACCTAACCCCAACCCCAACCCTAATCCCTAACCCTAACCCTAACCCCAACCCTTACCCCTAACCCTAACCCTAACCCCAACCCCAACCCCAACCCCTAACCCCTAACCGTAACCCTACCCTAACCCTAACTCTAACCTCTAACCCTAACCCTTAACCCTAACCCTAACCCTAACCCCTAACCCAAACCCTAACCCCAAC
>NW_027182915.1:465000-472500 GCF_041146395.1 Eulemur rufifrons | reverse complement strand
CCTAAAACTAACCCGTAAACCTAACCCCTCTACATCACCCTAACTCTAACCCTAATCCTAATTCTAACCATACCCCTTCATAAAACACTAACTCCTAACCGCTAACCCTAACACTAACCAAAAACCCTAATCACTAATCCCTAACCCTAACGCTTAACCTTTACCCTAACCGTTAACCCTCACCCTAAATCTTAACACTGACCCTAACCTTCACCTTTAACTCTAAGCCTAACCCTTAACCCTACAGTAAGGAAGACCCTTAATGCTAATGGGATCCCTTATCCCTAACCCTAACACTACAGCTAAAAATAACCCTAACCTTTGATCCTTAAACCTAACCCCTAACACTTACTTTAACCCCAAACCCTAACCCTAATCCTAAGCATTAAACCTAACCCTATCTCTTAACCCTAACGCTAGCCCTTACCCTAACGCCTAGATCTAACCCTAAATCTAATCTACCGCCTAATCCTAACCTTAAGCCCTAATGCTAACTCTAACCCAGAACCCTAAACCTACCCATAACCTTTAACACTAACCCTATCCGTGAACCTTAACCCTGACCCTAACCATTCCCGCACGGAATCATTTAACCCTGACCCTACCCCTAATCCTTAATGATAACCCTAACATTAAACCCTAACCCTAAGCCCAACACTTAACCCTAATCCTATCCCTTAAACCTAACCCTAATGCTAACCCCTAAACGTAACCCTCACCGTGACCAGTAAACCTAACCCTAACCTCTAACACAAACCATAGCATATAACTCTGAACCTAAAACTAACCCTAACCCTAACCCTAACCCTAAACCCTAACACTTAACCTTAACACTAAGCGTTAACTCTCACGCTAACCTTTAATCCTAACCCTAATCCTAATCTTCAACCCTAAACCTAACACTTAACCCTAACCCTGTACCTAACCCTAACCCCTCATCTTAACCCTAACCGTAAACCTCAACCCGAAACCAAAGTGTAACCGTTAAACCTAAGAGTAACCTTTAACCCTAACCCTAATCCCTAACCCTAAGCCCTCACCCTAACACTAAACTTCATCCTTAACCCTAACCATAATCCTAACCCTAAATCTAATTCTCAGACTTCTTGCTTTCTTAGAGTTTAGAAAGCCTGCAATCCTCCCATGCCATGCGTGAAAGGAGGCTCTACCACTGTGTCCTGCATGAAACCCACGGGCCCATACCCAGAGTATGACAGAGTGGGTTCCCGGGTACAATCCCAGCCCCCTAAAATCCCCCCGCCCGCCTAATGCAGACAGGGCCCGTGAGCTAAGCATAAACAATACCTTTAACAGATAACCCTAACCCTGAACATAACACCCAACCCTGTTCCTATTTCTCCCATTAACAGGTAAACCTCACCGTGCGCCTAACTTTAACCTCTTATCCTATCATCAATGCATAACCCATTTCCTGAGAACAAACCCTATCCCATAATTCTAACCCTATCTCCTAGTCATCACTGTGACACTTAATCCCTAACCCTAATTTTAAACCGCTAACCCTAACCGTAACCCTACCTTAACCCTAACACTGACAGTAACCTTACTTCTAAACCCAACGCTATGCCTAACAAAAACCCCAACCCTTGACCCTAACCCTTCCCCCTAACCCCTAAGCCTTACCCTAACCCTTAACCCTAATCCTAATCCTAACCATTAAACCTAACCCTAGCTCTTAAAGCTAACCCTAAACCTTACCCTCACGACAAGTCCTAACCCTGACACTAACCTAACAACTAACCCTAACCAGAACCCCTAAAGCTAACCCTGAACCCTATCCCTAACCCTAGCAGTAAACCTTAACCCTAAACCTAAGCCCAACCCGTAACCCTAATCCTATCCTTTTACCCTAAAACTAACCCCTAAACCTAACCCCTATACCTCACCCTAACTCTAACCCCAATCCTAATTCTAACCATACCCCTTCATAAAACACTAACTCCTAACCGCTAACCCTAACACTAACCAAAAACCCTAATCACTAATCCCTAACCCTAACGCTTAACCTTTACCCTAACCGTTAACCCTCACCCTAAATCTTAACACTGACCCTAACCTTAACCTTTAACTCTAAGCCTAACCCTTAACCCTACAGTAAGGAAGACCCTTAATGCTAATGGGATCCCTTATCCCTAACCCTAACACTACAGCTAAAAATAACCCTAACCTTTGATCCTTAAACCTAACCCCTAACACGTACTTTAACCCCAAACCCTAACCCTAATCCTAAGCATTAAACCTAACCCTATCTCTTAAACCTAACGCTAGCCCTTACCCTAACGCGTAGATCTAACCCTAAATCTAACCTACCGCCTAATCCTAACCTTAAGCCCTAATGCTAACTCTAACCCTGAACCCTAAACCTACCCATAACCCTTAACACTAACCCTATCCATGAACCTTAACCCTGACCCTAACGATTACCCGCACCCAAGCATTTAACCCTGACCCTAACCCTAATCCTTAATGCTAACCCTAACACTAAACTCTAACCCTAAGCCCAACACTTAACCCTAATCCTATCCCTTAACCCTAACCCTAATACTAACCCTAATGCTAACCCCTAAACGTAACCCTAACCGTGACCAGTAAACCTAACCCTAACCTCTAACACAAACCATAGCACATATCTCTAACCCTAAATCTAACCCTAACCCTAACCCTAAACCCTAACTCTTAACCTTAACCCTAAGCGTTAACTCTCACGCTAACCTTTAATCCTAACCCTAATCCTAATCTTCAACCGTACACCTAACACTTAACCCTAACCCTGTACCAAACCCTAACCCCTCATCTTAACCCTAACTGTAAACCTCAACCCTGAACCAAAGTGTAAACGTTAAACCTAAGAGTAACATTTAAACCTAACCCTATTCCCTAACCCTAAGCCCTCACCCTAACACTAAACTTCATCCTTAACCCTAACCATAATCCTAACCCTAAATCTAATTCTCAGACTTCTTGCTTTCTTAGAGTTTAGAAAGCCTGCAATCCTCCCATGCCATGCGTGAAAGGAGGCTCTACCACTGTGTCCTGCATGAAACCCACGGGCCCATACCCAGAGTATGATAGAGTGGGTTCCCGGGTACAATCCCAGCCCTCTAAACTCCCCCCGCCCGCCTAATGCAGACAGGGCCCGTGCGCTAAGCATAAACAATACCTTCAACAGATAACCCTAACCCTGAACATAACACCCAACCCTGTTCCTATTTCTCCCCTTAACACGTAAACCTCACTGTGCGGCTAACTTTAACCTCTTATCCTAACGTTAATGCATAACCCATTTCCTGAGAACAACCCCATCCCATAATTCTAACCCTATCTCCTAGTCATCACTGTGACACCTAATCCCTAACCCTAATTGTAAACCGCTAACCCTAACCGTAACCCTACCTACAACCCTAACACTGACAGTAACCCTTACTTCTAACCCCAACGCTATGCCTAACAAAAACCCTAACCCTTCACCCTAACCCTTCACCCTAACCCCTAAGCCTTACTCTAACCCTTAAACCTAATCCTAATCCTAACCATTAAACCTAACCCTAGCTCTTAAAGCTAACCCTAAACCTTACCCTCACGACTGGACCGAACCCTGACACTAACCTAACACCTAACCCTAACCAGAACCCCTAAAGCTAACCCTGAACCCTATCCCTAACCCCAGCAGTAAACTTTAACCCTAAACCTAAGCCCAACCCGTAACCCTAATCCTATCCTTTTACCCTAAAACTAACCCCTAAACCTAACCCCTATACCTCACCCTAACTCTAACCCCAATCCTAATTCTAACCATACCCCTTCATAAAACACTAACTCCTAACCGCTAACCCTAACACTAACCAAAAACCCTAATCACTAATCCCTAACCCCAACGCTTAACCTTTACCCTAACCGTTAACCCTCACCCTAAATCTTAACACTGACCCTAACCTTAACCTTTAACTCTAAGCCTAACCCTTAACCCTACAGTAAGGAAGACCCTTAATGCTAATGGGATCCCTTATCCCTAACCCTAACACTACAGCTAAAAATAACCCTAACCTTGGATCCTTAAACCTAACCCCTAACACTTACTTTAACCCCAAACCCTAACCCTAATCCTAAGCATTAAACCTAAACCTATCTCTTAACCCTAACGCTAGCCCTTACCCTAACGCCTAGATCTAACCCTAAATCTAACGTACAGCCTAATCCTAACCTTTAGCCCTAATGCTAACACTAACCCTGAACCCTAAACCTACCCGTAACCCTTAACACTAACCCTAGCCGTGAACCTTAACCCTGACCCTAACCATTACCCGCACCCAAGCATTTAACCCTGATTCTGACCCTAATCCTTAATGATAAACCTAACACTAAGCCCTAACCCTAAGCCCAACACTTAACCCTAATGCTATCCCTTAACCCTAACCCTAACCCTAATGCTACCCCCTAAACGTAACCCTAACCGTTACCAGTAAACCTAACCCTAACCTCTAACACAAACCATAGCACATAACTCTAACCCTAAAACTAACCCTAACCCTAACCCTAACCCGAAACCCTAACCCTTAACCTTAACCCTAAGCGTTAACTCTCACGCTAACCTTTAATCCTAACCCTAATCCTAATCTTCAACCCTAAACCTAACACTTAACTCTAACGCTGTACCAAACACTAACCCCTCATCTTAACCCTAACCGTAAACCTCAATCCTAAACCACAGTGGAACCGTTAAACCTAAGAGTAACCTTTAACCCTAACCCTAATCCCTAACCCTAAGCCCTCACCCTAACACTAAACTTCATCCTTAACCCTAACCATAATCCTAACCCTAAATCTAATTCTCAGACTTCTTGCTTTCTTAGAGTTTAGAAAGCCTACAATCCTCCCATGCCATGCGTGAAAGGAGGCTCTACCACTGTGTCCTGCATGAAACCCACGGGCACATACCCAGTGTATGATAGAGTGGGTTCCCGGGTACAATCCCAGCCCCCTAAACTCCCCCCGCCCGCCTAATGCAGACAGGGCCCGTGCGCTAAGCATAAACAATACCTTTAACAGATAACCCTAACCCTGAACATAACACCCAACCCTGTTCCTATTTCTCCCCTTAACACGTAAACCTCACCGTGAGCCTAACTTTAACCTCTTATCCTAACGTTAATGCATAACCCATTTCTTGAGAACAACCCCTATCCCATAATTCTAACCCTATCTCCTAGTCATCACTGTGACACCTAATCCCTAACCCTAATTCTAAACCACTAACCCTAACCGTAACCCTACCTACAACCCTAACACTGACAGTAACCCTTACTTCTAACCCCAACGCTATGCCTAACAAAAACCCTAACCCTTCACCCTAACCCTTCACCCTAACCCCTAAGCCTTACCCTAACCCTTAACCCTAATCCTAATCCTAACCATTAAACCTAACCCTAGCTCTTAAAGCTAACCCTAAACCTTACCCTCACGACTAGACCTAACCCTGACACTATCCTAACACCTAACCCTAACCAGATCCCCTAAAGCTAACCCTGAACCCTATCCCTAACCCTAGCAGTAAACTTTAACCCTAAACCTAAGCCCAACCCGTAACCCTAATCCTATCCTTTTACCCTAAAACTAACCCCTAAACCTAACCCCTACACCTCACGCTAACTCTAACCCCAATCCTAATTCTAACCATACCCCTTCATAAAACACTAACTCCTAACCGCTAACCCTAACACTAACCAAAAACCCTAATCACTAATCCCTAACCCTAACGCTTAACCTTTACCCTAACTGTTAACCCTCACCCTAAATCTTAACTCTGACCCTAACCTTAACCTTTAACTCTAAGCCTATCCCTTAATCCTACAGTAAGGAAGACCCTTAATGCTAATGGGATCCCTTATCCCTAACCCTAACACTACAGCTAAAAATAACCCTAACCTTTGATCCTGAAACCCAACCCCTAACACTTACTTTAACCCCAAACCCTAACCCTAATAATAAGCATTAAACCTAACCCCATCTCTTAACCCTAACTCTAGCCCTTACCCTAACACCTAGATCTAACCCTGAATCTAACCTACCGCCTAATCCTAACCTTAAGCCCTAATGCTAACTCTAACCCTGAACCCTAAACCTACCCATAACCCTTAACACTAACCCTATCCGTGAACCTTAACCCTGACCCTAACCATTACCCGCACCCAAGCATTTAACCCTGACCCTAACCCTAATCCTTAATGCTAACCCTAACACTAAACCCTAACCCTAAGCCCAAAACTTAACCCTAATCCTATCCCTTAACCCTAACCCTAACCCTAATGCTAACCCCTAAACGTAACCCTATCCGTGCCCAGTAAACCTAACCCTAACCTCTAACACAAATCATAGCACATAACTCTAACCCTAAAACTAACCCTAACCCTAACCCTAACCCTAAACCCTAACTCTTAACCTTAACCCTAAGCGTTAACTCTCACGCTAACCTTTAATCCTATCCCTAATCCTAATCTTCAACCCTAAACCTAACACTTAACCCTAACCCTGGACCAAACCCTAACCGCTCATCTTAACCCTAACCGTAAACCTCAACCCTAAACCAAAGTGTAACCGTTAAACCGAAGAGTAATCTTTAACCCTAACCCTAATCCCTAACCCTAAGCCCTCACCCTAACACTAAACTTCATCCTTAACACTAACCAGAATCCTAACCCTAAATCTCATTCTCAGACTTCTTGCTTTCTTAGAGTTTAGAAAGCCTGCAATCCTCCCATGCCATGCGTGAAAGGAGGCTCTACCACTGTGTCCTGCATGAAACCCACGGACCCATACCCAGAGTATGATAGAGTGGGTTCCCGGGTACAATCCCAGCCCCTTAAACTCCCCCCGCCCGCCTAATGCAGACAGGGCCGGTGCGCTAAGCATAAACAATACCTTTAACAGATAACCCTAACCCTGAACATAACACCCAACCCTGTTCCTATTTCTCCCCTTAACACGTAAACCTCACCGTGCGCCTAACTTTAACCTCTTATCCTAACGTTAATGCATAACCCATTTCCTGAGAACAACCCCATCCCATAATTCTAACCCTATCTCCTAGTCATCACTGTGACACCTAATCCCTAACCCTAATTCTAAACCGCTAACCCTAACCGTAACCCTACCTACAACCCTAACACTGACAGTAACCCTTACTTCTAACCCCAACGCTATGCCTAACAAAAACCCTAACCCTTGACCCTAACCCTTCACCCTAACCCCTAAGCCTTACCCTAACCCTTAACCCTAATCCTAATCCTAACCATTAAACCTAACCCTAGCTCTTAAAGCTAACCCTAAACCTTACCCTCACGACTAGACCTAACGCTGACACTAACCTAACACCTAACCCTAACCAGAACCCCTAAAGCTAACCCTGAACCCTATCCCTAACCCTAGCAGTAAACTTTAACCCTAAACCTAAGCCCAACCCGTAACACTAATCCTATCCTTTTG
>NW_027182915.1:430000-457500 GCF_041146395.1 Eulemur rufifrons | reverse complement strand
AACACTAACTCCCAACCGCTAACCCTAACACTAACCAAAATCACTAATCACTAATCCCTAACCCTAACGGTTAACCTTTACCCTAACCGTTATCCCTCATCCTAAACCTTAACACTGACCCTAACCTTAAACTTTAACTCTAAGCCTAACCCTTAACCCTACAGTAAGGAAGACCCTTAATGCTAATGGGATCCCTTATCCCTAACCCTAACACTACAGCTAAAAATATCCCTAACTTTTGATCCTGAAATCTAACCCCTAACACTTACTTTAACCCCAACACCTAACCCTAATGCTAAGCATTAAACCTAACCCTATCTCTTAACCCTAACGCTAGCCCTTACCCTAACGCCTAGATCTAACCCTAAATCTAACCTACCGCCTAATCCTAACCTTAAGCCCCAATGCTAACTCTAACCCTGAACCCTAAACCTACCCGTAACCCTTAACACTAACCCTATCCGTGAACCTTAACCCTGACTCTAACCATTACCCACACCCAAGCATCTAACCCTGACCCTACCCCTAATCCTTAATGATAACCCTAACACTAAACCCTAACCCTAAGCCCAACACTTATCCCTAATCCTATCCCTTAACCCTAACCATAAGCCTAACCCTAATGCTACCCCCTAAACCTAACCCTAGCCGTGACCAGTAAACCTAACCCTAACCTCTAACACAAACCATAGCACATAACTCTAACTCTAAAACTAACCCTAACCCTAACCCTAAACCCTAACTCTTAACCTTAACCCAAAGCGTTAACTCTCACGCTAACCTTTAATCCTAACCCTAATCCTAATCTTCAACCCTAAACCTAACACATAACCCTAACCCTGTACCAAACCCTAACCCCTCATCTTAACCCTAACCGTAAACCTCAACCCTAAACAAAAGTGTAACCGTTAAACCTAAGGGTAACATTTAACCCTAACCCTAATCCCTAACCATAAGCCCTCACCCTAACACTAAACTTCATCCTTAACCCTAGCCATAATCCTAACCCTAAATCTAATTCTCAGACTTCTTGCTTTCTTAGAGTTTAGAAAGCCTGCAATCCTCCCATGCCATGCGTGAAAGGAGGCTCTACCACTGCGTCCTGCATGAAACCCACGGGCCCATACCCAGAGTATGATAGAGTGGGTTCCCGGGTACAATCCCAGCCCCCTAAACTCCCCAGCCCGCCCAATGCAGACAGGGCCCGTGCGCTAAGCATAAACAATACCTTTAACAGATAACCCTAACCCTGAACATAACACCCAACCCTGTTCCTATTTCTCCGCTTAACACGTAAACCTCACCGTGCGCCTAACTTTAACCTCTTATCCTAACGTTAATGCATAACCCATTTCCTGAGAACAACCCCTATCCCATAATTCTAACCCTATCTCCTAGTCATCACTGTGACACCTAATCCCTAACCCTAATTCTAAAGCGCTAACCCTAACCGTAACCCTACCTACAACCCTAACACTGACAGTAACCCTTACTTCTAACCCCAACGCTATGCCTAACAAAAACCCTAACCCTTGACCCTAACCCTTGACCCTAACCCGTAAGCCTTACCCTAACCCTTAACCCTAATCCTAATCCTAACCATTAAACCTAACCCTAGCTCTTAAAGCTAACCCTAAACCTTACCCTCACGACTAGTCCTAACCACGACACTAACCTAACACCTAACCCTAACCAGAACCCCTAAAGCTAACCCTGAACCCTCTCCCAAACCCTAGCAGTAAACCTTAACCCTAAACCTAAGCTCAACCCGTAACCCTAATCCTATCCTTTTACCCTAATACTAACCCCTAAACCTAACCCCTATACCTCACCCTAACTCTAACCCCAATCCTAATTCTAACCATACCCCTTCATAAAACACTAACTCCTAACCGCTAACGCTAACACTAACCAAAAACCCTAATCACTAATCCCTAACCCTAACGCTTAACCTTTACCCTAACCGTTAACCCTCACCCTAAATCTTAACACTGACCCTAACCTTAACCTTTAACTCTAAGCCTAACCCTTAACCCTACAGTAAGGAAGACCCTTAATGCTAATGGGATCCCTTATCCCTAACCCTAACACTACAGCTAAAAATAACCCTAACCTTGGATCCTGAAACCTAACCCCTAACACTTACTTTAACCCCAAACCCTAACCCTAATCCTAAGCATTAAACCTAACCCTATCTCTTAACCCTAACGCTAGCCCTTACCCTAACGCCTAGATCTAACCCTAAATCTAACCTACCGCCTAATCCTAACCTTAAGCCCTAATGCTAACACTAACCATGAACCCTAAACCTACCCGTAACCCTTAACACTAACCCTATGCGTGAACCTTAACCCTACCCTAACCATTACCGCACCGAAGCATTTAACCCTGATTCTAACCCTAATCCTTAATGATAAACCTAACACTAAAACCTAACCCTAAGCCCAACACTTAACCCTAATCCTATCCCTTAACCCTAACCCTAACCCTAATGCTACCCCCTAAACGTAACCCTAACTGTGACCAGTAAACCTAACCCTAACCTCTAACACAAACCATAGCACATAACTCTAACCCTAAAACTAACCCAAACCCTAACCCTAACCCTAAACCCTAACTCTTAACCTTAACCCTAAGCGTTAACTCTCACGCTAACCTTTAACCTAACCCTAATCCTAATCTTCAACACTAAACCTAACACTTAACCCTAACCCTGTACCAAACCCTAACCCCTCATCTTAACCCTAAACGTAAACCTCAACCCAAAACCAAAGTGTAACCGTTAAACCTAAGAGTAACCTTTAACCCTAACCCTAATCCCTAACCCTAAGCCCTCACCCTAACACTAAACTTCATCCTTAACCCTAACCAGAATCCTAACCCTAAATCTAATTCTCAGTCTTCTTGCTTTCTTAGAGTTTAGAAAGCCTGCAATCCTCCCATGCCATGCGTGAAAGGAGGCTCTACCACTGTGTCCTGCATGAAATCCATGGGCCCATACCGAGAGTATGATAGAGTGGGTTCCCGGGTACAATCCCAGCCCCCTAAACTCCCCCCGCCCGCCTAATGCAGACAGGGCCCGTGCGCTAAGCATAAACAATACCTTTAACAAATAACCCTAACCCTGAACGTAATACCCAAGCCTGTTCCTATTTCTCCCATTAACATGTAAACCTCACAGTGCGCCTCACTTTAACCTCTTATCCTAACGTTAATGCATAACCCATTTCCTGAGAACAACCCCTATCCCATAATTCTAACCCTATCTCCTAGTCATCACTGTGACACCTAAACCCTAACCCTAATTCTAAACCGCTAACCCTAACCGTAACCCTACCTACAACCCTAACACTGAGAGTAACCCTTACTTCTAACCCCAACGCTATGCCTAACAAGAACCCTAACCCTTGACCCTAACCCCTAAGCCTTACCCTAACCCTTAACCCTAATCCTAATCCTAACCATTAAACCTAACCCTAGCTCTTAAAGCTAACCCTAAACCTTACCCTCACGACTAGACCTAACCCTGACACTAACCTAACACCTAACCCTAACCAGAACCCCTAAAGCTAACCCTGAACCCTATCCCTAACCCCAGCAGTAAACTTTAACCCTAAACCTAAGCCCATCCCATAACCCTAATCCTATCCTTTTACCCTAAAACTAACCCCTAAATCTAACCCCTGTACCTCACCCTAACTCTAACCCCAATCCTAATTCTAACCATACCCCTTCATAAAACACTAATTCCTAACCGCTAACCCTAACACTAACCAAAAACCCTAATCACTAATCCCTAACCCTAACGCTTAACCTTTACCCTAACCGTTAACCCTCACCCTAAATCTTAACACTGACCCTAACCTTAACCTTTAACTCTAAGCCTAACCCTTAATGCTACAGGAAGGAAGACCCTTAATGCTAATGGGATCCCTTATCCCTAACCCTAACACTACAGCTAAAAATAACCCTAACCTTGGATCCTTAAACCTAACCCCTAACACTTACTTTAACCCCAAACCCTAACCCTAATCCTAAGCATTAAACCTAAACCTATCTCTTAACCCTAACGCTAGCCCTTACCCTAACGCCTAGATCTAACCCTAAATCTAACGTACCGCCTAATCTTAACCTTAAGCACTAATGCTAACACTAACCCTGAACCCTATACCTACCCGTAATCCTTAACACTAACCCTATCCGTGAACCTTAACCCTGACCCTAAACATTACCCGCACCAAAACATTTAACCCTGACCCTAACCCTAATCCTTAATGCTAACCCTAACACTAAACCCTAACCCTAAGCCCAACACTTATCCCTAATCCTATCCCTTAACCCTAACCCTATCCCTAATGCTACACCCTAAACGTAACCCTAACCGTGACCAGTAAACCTAACCCTAACCTCTAACACAAACCATAGCACATAAATCTAACCCTAAAACTAACCCTAACCCTAAACCTAACCCTAAACCCTAACTCTTAACCTTAACCCTAAGCGTTAACTCTCACGCTAACCTTTAATCCTAACCCTAATCCTAATCTTCAACCCTAAACCTAACACTTAACCCTAACCCTGTACCAAAACTTAACCCCTCATCTTAACCCTAACCGTAAACCTCAACCCTAAACCAAAGTGTAACCGTTAAACCTAAGAGTAACCTTTAACCCTAACCCTAATCCCTAACCCTAAGCCCTCACCCTAACACTAAACTTCATCCTTAACCCTAACCAGAAACCTAACCCTAAATCTAATTCTCAGACTTCTTGCTTTCTTAGAGTTTAGAAAGCCTACAATCCTCCCATGCCATGCGTGAAAGGAGGCTCTACCACTGTGTCCTGCATGAAACCCACGGGCCCATACCCAGAGTATGATAGAGTGGGTTCCCGGGTACAATCCCAGCCCCCGAAACTCCCCCCGCCCGCCTTATGCAGACAGGGCCCGTGCACTAAGCATAAACAATACCTTTAACAGATAACCATAACCCTGAACATAACACCCAACCCTGTTCCTATTTCTCCCCTTAACACGTAAACCTCACCGTGCGCCTAACTTTAACCTCTTATCCTAACGTGAATGCATAACCCATTTCCTGAGAACAACCCCTATCCCATAATTCTAACCCTATCTCCTAGTCATCACTGTGACACCTAATCCCTAACCCTAATTCTAAACCGCTAACCCTAACCGTAACCCTACCTACAACCTTAACACTGACAGTAACCCTTACTTCTAACCTCAACGCTATGCCTAACAAAAACCCTAACCCTTGACCCTAACCCTTCACCCTAACCCCTAAGCCTTACCCTAACCCTTAACCCTAATCCTAATCCTAACCATTAAACCTAACCCTAGCTCTTAAAGCTAACCCTAAACCTTACCCTCACGACTAGACCTAACCCTGACACTAACCTAACACCTAACCCTAACCAGAACCCCTAAAGCTAACCCTGAACCCTATCCCTAACCCTAGCAGTAAACTTTAACCCTAAACCTAAGCCCAACCCGTAACCCTAATCCTATCCTTTTACCCTAAAACTAACCCCTAAACCTAACCCCTATACCTCACCCTAACTCTAACCCCAATCCTAATTCTAACCATACCCCTTCATAAAACACTAACTCCTAACCGCTAACCCTAACACTAACCAAAAACCCTAATCACTAATCCCTAACCCTAACGCGTAACCTTTACCCTAACCGTTAACCCTCACCCTAAATCTTAACACTGACCCTAACCTTAACCTTTAACTCTAAGCCTAACCCTTAACCCTACAGTAAGGAAGACCCTTAATGCTAATGGGATCCCTTATCCCTAACCCTAACACTACAGCTAAAAATAACCCTAACCTTGGATCCTTAAACCTAACCCCTAACACTTACTTTAACCCCAAACCCTAACCCTAATCCTAAGCATTAAACCTAACCCTATCTCTTAACCCTAACGCTAGCCCATACCCTAACGCCTAGATCTAACCCTAAATCTAACCTACCGCCTAATCCTAACCTTAAGCCCTAATGCTAACTCTAACCCAGAACCCTAAACCGACACGTAACCCTTAACACTAACCCTATCCGTGAACCTTAACCCTGACCCTAACCATTACCCGCAACCAAGCATTTAACCCTGACCCTACCCCTAGTCCATAATGATAACCGTAACACTAAACCCTAACCCTAAGCCCAACAATTAACCCTAATCCTATCCCTTAACCCTAACCCTAACCCTAACCCTAATGCTAACCCCTAAACGTAACCCTAACCATGACCAGTAAACCTAACCCTAACCTCTAACACAAACCATAGCACATAACTCTAACCCTAAAACTAACCCTACCCCTAACCCTAACCCTAAACCCTAACTCTTAACCTTAACCCTAAGCGTTAACTCTCACGCTAACCTTTAATCCTAACCCTAATCCTAATCTTCAACCCTAAACCGAACACTTAACCCTAACCCTGTACCAAAACCTAACCCCTCATCTTAACCCTAACCTTAAACCTCAACCCTAAACCAAAGTGTAACCGTTAAACCTAAGAGTAACCTTTAACCCTAACCCTAATCCCTAACCCTAAGCCCTCACCCTAACACTAAACTTCATCCTTAACCCTAACCAGAATCCTAACCCTAAATCTAATTCTCAGACTTCTTGATTTCTTAGAGTTTACAAAGCCTGCAATCCTCCCATGCCATGCGTGAAAGGAGGCTCTACCACTGTGTCCTGCATGAAACCCACGGGCCCATACCCAGAGTATGATAGAGTGGGTTCCCGGGTACAATCCCAGCCCCCTAAACTCCCCCCGCCCGCCTAATGCAGACAGGGCCCGTGCGCTAAGCATAAACAATACCTTTAACAGATAACCCTAACCCTGAACATAACACCCAACCCTGTTCCTATTTCTCCCCTTAACACGTAAACCTCACCGTGCGCCTAACTTTAACCTCTTATCCTAACGTTAATGCATAACCCATTTCCTGAGAACAACCCCTATCCCATAATTCTAACCCTATCTCCTAGTCATCACTGTGACACCTAATCCCTAACCCTAATTCTAAACCGCTAACCCTAACCGTAACCCTACCTACAACCCTAACACTGACAGTAACCCTTACTTCTAACCCCAACGCTATGCCTAACAAAAACCCTAACCCTTGACCCTAACCCTTCACCCTAACCCCTAAGCCTTACCCTAACCCTTAACCCTAATCCTAATCCTAACCATTAAACCTAACCCTAGCTCTTAAAGCTAACCCTAAACCTTACCCTCACGACTAGACCTAACCCTGACACTAACCTAACACCTAACCCTAACCAGAACCCCTAAAGCTAACCCTGAACCCTATCCCTAACCCTAGCAGTAAACTTTAACCCTAAACCTAAGCCCAATCCGTAACCCTAATCCTATCCTTTTACCCTAAAACTAACCCCTAAACCTAAACCCTACACCTCACCCTAACTCTAACCCCAATCCTAATTCTAACCATACCCCTTCATAAAACACTAACTCCTAACAGCTAACCCTAACACTAACCAAAAACCCTAATCACTAATCCCTAACCCTAACGCTTAAGCTTTACCCTAACCGTTAACCCTCACCCTAAATCTTAACACTGACCCTAACCTTAACCTTTAACTCTAAGCCTAACCCTTAACCCTACAGTAAGGAAGACCCTTAATGCTAATGGGATCCCTTATCCCTAACCCTAACACTACAGCTAAAAATAACCCTAACCTTGGATCCTTAAACCTAACCCCTAACACTTACTTTAACCCCAAACCCTAACCCTAATCCTAAGCATTAAACCTAACCCTATCTCTTAACCCTAACGCTAGCCCTTACCCTAACGCCTAGATCTAACCCTAAATCTAACCTACCGCCTAATCCTAACCTTAAGCACTAATGCTAACACTAACCCTGAACCCTAAACCTACCCATAACCCTTAACACTAACCCTATCCGTGAACCTTAACCCTGACCCTAACCATTACCCGCACCCAAGCATTTAACCATGACCCTAACCCTAATCCTTAATGATAACCCTAACACTAAACCCTAACCTTAAGCCCAACACTTATCCCTAGTCCTATCCCTTAACCCTAACCCTAACCCTAATGCTACCCCCTAAACGTAACTCTAACCGTGACCAATAAACCTAACCCTAACCTCTAACACAAATCATAGCACATAACTCTAACCCTAAAACTAACCCTAACCCTAACCCTAACCCTAAACCCTAACTCTTAACCTTAACACTAAGCGTTAACTCTCACGCTAACCTTTAATCCTAACCCTAATCCTAATCTTCAACCCTAAACCGAACACTTAACCCTAACCCTGTACCAAAACCTAACCCCTCATCTTAACCCTAACCTTAAACCTCAACCCTAAACCAAAGTGTAACCGTTAAACCTAAGAGTAACCTTTAACCCTAACCCTAATCCCTAACCCTAAGCCCTCACCCTAACACTAAACTTCATCCTTAACCCTAACCAGAATCCTAACCCTAAATCTAATTCTCAGACTTCTTGCTTTCTTAGAGTTTACAAAGCCTGCAATCCTCCCATGCCATGCGTGAAAGGAGGCTCTACCACTGTGTCCTGCATGAAACCCACGGGCCCATACCCAGAGTATGATAGAGTGGGTTCCCGGGTACAATCCCAGCCCCCTAAACTCCCCCCGCCCGCCTAATGCAGACAGGGCCCGTGCGCTAAGCATAAACAATACCTTTAACAGATAACCCTAACCCTGAACATAACACCCAACCCTGTTCCTATTTCTCCCCTTAACACGTAAACCTCACCGTGCGCCTAACTTAACCTCTTATCCTAACGTTAATGCATAACCCATTTGTTGAGAACAACCCCTATCCCATAATTCTAACCCTATCTTCTAGTCATCACTGTGACACCTAATCCCTAACCCTAATTCTAAACCGCTAACCCTAACCGTAACCCTACCTACAACCCTAACACTGACAGTAACCCTTACTTCTAACCCCAACGCTATGCCTAACAAGAACCCTAACCCTTCAACCTAACCCCTAAGCCTTACCGGAACCCTTAACCCTAATCCTAATCCTAACCATTAAACCTAACCCTAGCTCTTAAAGCTAACCCTAAACCTTACCCTCACGACTAGACCTAACCCTGACACTAACCTAACACCTAACCCTAACCAGAACCCCTAAAGCTAACCCTGAACCCTATCCCTAACCCTAGCAGTAAACTTTAACCCTAAACCTAAGCCCAACCCGTAACCCTAATCCTATCCTTTTACCCTAAAACTAACCCCTAAACCTAACGCCTATACCTCACCCTAACTCTAACCCCAATCCTAATTCTAACCATACCCCTTCATAAAACAATAACTCCTAACAGCTAACCCTAACACTAACCAAAAACCCTAATCACTATTCCCTAACCCTAACGCTTAAGCTTTACCCTAACCGTTAACCCTCACCCTAAATCTTAACACTGACCCTAACCTTAACCTTTAACTCTAAGCCTAACCCTTAACCCTACAGTAAGGAAGACCCTTAATGCTAATGGGATCCCTTATCCCTAACCCTAACACTACAGCTAAAAATAACCCTAACCTTGGATCCTTAAACCTAACCCCTAACACTTACTTTAACCCCAAACCCTAACCCTAATCCTAAGCATTAAACCTAACCCTATCTCTTAACCCTAACGCTAGCCCTTACCCTAACGCCTAGATCTAACCCTAAATCTAACCTACCGCCTAATCCAAACCTTAAGCACTAATCCTAAGACTAACCCTGAACCCTAAACCTACCCGTAACCCTTAACACTAACCCTATCCGTGAACCTAAACCCTGACCCTAACCATTACCCGCACCCAAGCATTTAACCCTGACCCTAACCCTAATCCTTAATGCTAACCTTAACACTAAACCCTAACCCTAAGCCCAACACTTAACCCTAATCCTATCCCTTAACCCTAACCCTAACCCTAACCCTAATGCTAACCACTAAACGTAACCCTAACCATGACCAGTAAACCTAACCCTAACCTCTAACACAAACCATAGCACATACCTCTAACCCTAAAACTAACACTAACCCTAACCCTAACCCTAAACCCTAACTCTTAACCTTAACACTAAGCGTTAACTCGCACGCTAACCTTTAATCCTAACCCTAATCCTAATCTTCAACCCTAAACCTAACACTTAACCCTAACCCTGTACCTAACCCTAACCCGTCATCTTAACCCTAACCGTAAACCTCAACCCTAAACCAAAGTGTAACCGTTAAAATTAAGAGTAACCTTTAACCCTAACCCTAATCCCTAACCCTAAGCCCTCACCCTAACACTAAACTTCATCCTTAACCCTAACCAGAATCCTAACCCTAAATCTAATTCTCAGACTTCTTGCTTTCTTAGAGTTTACAAAGCCTGCAATCCTCCCATGCCATGCGTGAAAGGAGGCTCTACCACTGTGTCCTGCATGAAACCCACGGGCCCATACCCAGAGTATGATAGAGTGGGTTCCCGGGTACAATCCCAGCCCCCTAAACTCCCCCCGCCCGCCTAATGCAGACAGGGCCCGTGCGCTAAGCATAAACAATACCGTTAACTGATAACCCTAACCCTGAACATAACACCCAACCCTGTTCCTATTTCTCCCCTTAACACGTAAACCTCACCGTGCGCCTAACTTTAACCTCTTATCCTAACGTTAATGCATAACCCATTTCCTGAGAACAACATCATCCCATAATTCTAACCCTATCTCCTAGTCATCACTGTGACACCTAATCCCTAACCCTAATTCTAAACCGCTAACCCTAACCGTAACCCTACCTACAACCCTAACACTTACAGTAACCCTTACATCTAAACCCAACGCTATGCCTAACAAAAACCCTAACCCTTGACCCTAACCCTTCACCCTAACCCCTAAGCCTTACCCTAACCCTTAACCCTAATCCTAACCCTAACCATTAAACCTAACCCTAGCTCTTAAAGCTAACCCTAAACCTTACCCTCACGACTAGACCTAACCCTGATACTAACCTAACACCTAACCCTAACCAGAACCCCTTAAGCTAACCCTGAACCGTATCCCTAACCCTAGCAGTAAACTTTAACCCTAAACCTAAGCCCAACCCGTAACCCTAATCCTATCCTTTTACCCTAAAACTAACCCCTAAACCTAACCCCTATACCTCACCCTAACTCTAACCCTAATCCTAATTCTAACCATACCCCTTCATAAAACACTAACTCCTAACCGCTAACCCTAACACTAACCAAAAACCCTAATCACTAATCCCTAACCCTAACGCTTAACCTTTACCCTAACCGTTAACCCTCACCCTAAAACTTAACACTGACCCTAACCTTAACCTTTAACTCTAAGCCTAACCCTTAACCCTACAGTAAGGAAGACCCTTAATGCTAATGGGATCCCTTATCCCTAACTCTAACACTACAGCTAAAAATAACCCTAACCTTTGATCCTTAAACCTAACCCCTAACACTTACTTTAACCCCAAACCCTAACCCTAATCCTAAGCATTAAACCTAACCCTATCTCTTAACCCTAACGCTAGCCATTACCCTAACGCCTAGATCTAACCCTAAATCGAACCTACCGCCTAATCCTAACCTTAAGCCCTAATGCTAACTCTAACCCTGAACCCTAAACCTACCCGTAACCCTTAACACTAACCCTATCCGTGAAACTTATACCTGACGATAACCATTAACCGCAACAAGCATTTAACCCTAACCCTAACCATAATCCTTAATGATAACCCTAACACTATACCCTACCCTAAGCCCAACACTTAACCCTATTCCTATCCCTTAACTCTAACCCTAACCCTAATGCTAACCCCTAAACATAACCCTAACCGTGAACAATAAACCTAACCCTAACCTGTAACACAAACCATAGCACATAACTCTAACTCTAAAACTAACCCTAAACCTAAACCCTAACTCTTAAACTTAACCCTAAGCGTTAAGTCTCACGCTAACCTTTAATCCTAACCCTAATCCTAATCTTCAACACTAAACCTAACACTTAACCCTAACCCTGTACCAAACCCTAACCCCTCATCTTAACCCTAACCGTAAACCTTAACCCTAAACCAAAGTGTAACCGTTAAACCTAAGAGTAACCTTTAACCCTAACCCTAATCCCTAACCCTAAGCCCTCACCCTAACACTAAACTTCATCCTTAACCCTAACCATAATCCTAACCCTAAATCTAATTCTCAGACTTCTTGCTTTCTTTGAGTTTAGAAAGCCTGCAATCCTCCCATGCCATGCGTGAAAGGTGGCTCTACCACTGTGTCCTGCATGAAACCCACGCGCCCATACACAGAGTATGATAGAGTGGGTTCCCGGGTACAATCCCAGCCCCCTAAGCTCCCCCCGCCCGCCTAATGCAGACAGGGCCCGTGTGCTAAGCATAAACAATACCTTTAACAGATAACCCTAACCCTGAACATAACACCCAACCCTGTTCCTATTTCTCCCCTTAACACGTAAACCTCACCGTGCGCCTAACTTTAACCTCTTATCCTAACGTTAATGCATAACCCATTTCCTGAGAACAACCCCATCCCATAATTCTAACCCTATCTCCTAGTCATCACTGTGACACCTAATCCCTAACCCTAATTCTAAACCGCTAACCCTAACCGTAACCCTACCTACAACCCTAACACTGACAGTAACCCTTACTTCTAACCCCAACGCTATGCCTAACGAACACCCCAACCCTTGACCCTAACCCTTCAACCTAACCCCCAAGCCTTACCCTAACCCTTAACCCTAATCCTAATCCTAACCATTAAACCTAACCCTAGCTCTTAAAGCTAACCCTAAACCTTACCCTCACGACTAGACCTAACCCTGACACTAACCTAACACCTAACCCTAACCAGAACCCCTAAAGCTAACCCTGAACCCTAGCAGTAAACTTTAACCCTAAACCTAAGCCCAACCCGTAACCCTAATCCTATCCTTTTACCCTAAAACTAACCCCTAAACCTAACCCCTATACCTCACCCTAACTCTAACCCCAATCCTAATTCTAACCATACCCCTTCATAAAACACTAACTCCTAACCGCTAACGCTAACACTAACCAAAAACCCTAATCACTAATCCCTATCCCTAACGCTTAACCTTTACCCTAACCGTTAACCCTCACCCTAAATCTTAACACTGACCCTAACCTTAACCTTTAACTCTAAGCCTAACCCTTAACCCTACAGTAAGGAAGACACTTAACACTAATGGGATCCCTTATCCCTAACCCTAACACTACAGCTAAAAGTAACCCTAACCTTGGATCCTTAAACCTAACCCCTAACACTTACTTTAACCCCAAACCCTAACCCTAATCCTAAGCATTAAACCTAACCCTATCTCTTAACCCTAACGCTAGCCCTTACCCTAACGCCTAGATCTAACCCTAAATCTAACCAACCGCCTAATCCTAACCTTATGCCCTAATGCTAACAGTAACCCTGAACCCTAAACCTACCCGTAAACCTTAACACTAACCCTATCCGTGAACCTAAACCCTGACCCTAACCATTACCCGCACCCAAGCATTTAACCCTGACCCTAACCCTAAACCTTAATGCTAACCTTAACACTAAACCCTAACTCTAAGCCCAACACTTAACCCTAATCCTATCCCTTAACCCTAACCCTAACCCTAACCCTAATGCTACCCCCTAAACGTAACCCTAACCATGACCAGTAAACCTAACCCTAACCTCTAACACAAACCATAGCACATAACTCTAACCCTAAAACGAACCCTAACCCTAACCCTAGACCCTAACTCTTAACCTTAACACTAAGCGTTAACTCTCACGCTAACCTTTAATCCTAACCCTAATCCTAATCTTCAACCCTAAACCTAACACTTAACCCTTACCCTGTACCAAACCCTAACCCCTCATCTTAACCCTAACCGTAAACCTCAACCCTAAACCAAAGTGTAACCGTTAAACCTAAGAGTAACCTTTAACCCTAACCCTAATCCCTAACCCTAAGCCCTCACCCTAACACTAAACTTCATCCTTAACCCTAACCAGAATCCTAACCCTAAATCTAATTCTCAGACTTCTTGCTTTCTTAGCGTTTAGAAAGCCTGCAATCCTCCCATGCCATGCGTCAAAGGAGGCTCTACCACTGTGTCCTGCATGAAACCCACGGGCCCATACCCAGAGTATGATAGAGTGGGTTCCCGGGTACAATCCCAGCCCCATAAACTCCCCCGCCCGCCTAATGCAGACAGGGCCCGTGCGCTAAGCATAAACAATACCTTTAACAGATAACCCTAACCCTGAACATAACACCCAACCCTGTTCCTATTTCTCCCGTTAACACGTAAACCTCACCGTGCGCCTAACTTTAACCTCTTATACTAACGTTAATGCATAACTCATTTCCTGAGAACAACCCCTATCCCATAATTCTAACCCTATCACCTAGTCATCACTGTGACACCTAATCCCTAACCCTAATTCTAAACCGCTAACCCTAACCGTAACCCTACCTACAACCCTAACACTGACAGTAACCCTTACTTCTAACCCCAACGCTATGCCTAACAAAAACCCTAACCCTTGACCCTAACCCTTCACCCTAACCGCTAAGCCTTAACCTAACCCTTAACCCTAATCCTAATCCTAACCATTAAACCTAACCTTAGCTCTTAAAGCTAACCCTAAACCTTACCCTCACGACTAGACCTAACCCTGACACTAACCTAACACCTAACCCTAACCAGAACCCCTAAAGCTAACCCTGAACCCTATCCCTAACCCTAGCAGTAAACTTTAACCCTAAACCTAAGCCCAACCCATAACCCTAATCCTATCCTTTTACCCTAAAACTAACCCCTAAACCTAACCCCTCTACCTCACCCTAACTCTAACCCCAATCCTAATTCTAACCATACCCCTTCATAAAACACTAACTCCTAACAGCTAACCCTAACACTAACCAAAAACCCTAATCACTAATCCCTAACCCTAACGCTTAAGCTTTACCCTAACCGTTAACTCTCACCCTAAATCTTAACACTGACCCTAACCTTAACCTTTAACTCTAAGCCTAACCCTTAACCCTACAGTAAGGAAGACCCTTAATGCTAATGGGATCCCTTATCCCTAACCCTAACAATACAGCTAAAAATAACCCTAACCTGGATCCTTAACCTAACACCTAACACTTACTTTAACCCCAAACCCTAACCCTAATCCTAAGCTTTAAACCTAACCCTATCTCTTAACCCTAACGCTAGCCCATACCCTAAAGCCTAGATCTAACCCTAAATCTAACCTACCGCCTAATCCTAACCTTAAGCCCTAATGCTAACTCTAACCCAGAACCCTAAACCGACACGTAACCCTTAACACTAACCTTATCCGTGAACCTTAACCCTGACCCTAACCATTACCCGCAACCAAGCATTTAACCCTGACCCTACCCCTAGTCCATAATGATAACCGTAACACTAAAACCTAACCCTAAGCCCAACAATTAACCCTAATCCTATCCCTTAACCCTAACCCTAACCCTAACCCTAATGCTAACCCCTAAAAGTAACCCTCACCGTGACCAGTAAACCTAAACCTAACCTCTAATACAAACCAAAGCACATAACTCTAACCCTAAAACGAACCCTAACCCTAACCCTAACCCTAAACCCTAATTCTTAACCTTAACCCTAAGCGTTAACTCTCACGCTAACCTTTAATCCTAACCCTAGTCCTAATCTTCAACCCTAAACCTAACACTTAACCCTAATCCTGTACCAAACCCTAACCCGTCATCTTAACCCTAACCGTAAACCTCAACCCTAAACCAAAGTGTAACCGTTAAACCTAAGAGTAAACTTTAACCCTAACCCTAAGCCCTAACCCTAAGCCCTCACCCTAACACTAAACTTCATCCTTAACCCTAACCATAATCCTAACCCTAAATCTCATTTTCAGACTTCTTGCTTTCTTAGAGTTTAGAAAGCCTGCAATCCTCCCATGCCATGCGTGAAAGGAGGCTCTACCACTGTGTCCTGCATGAAACCCACGGGCCCATACCCAGAGTATGATAGAGTGGGTTCCCGGGTACAATCCCAGCCCCCTAAACTCCCCCCGCCCGCCTAATGCAGACAGGGCCCGTGCGCTAAGCATAAACAATACCTTTAACAGATAACCCTAACCCTGAACATAACACCCAACCCTGTTCCTATTTCTCCCCTTAACACGTAAACCTCACCGTGCGCCTAACTTTAACCTCTTATCCTAACGTGAATGCATAACCCATTTCCTGAGAACAACCCCTATCCCATAATTCTAACCCTATCTCCTAGTCATCACTGTGACACCTAATCCCTAACCCTAATTCTAAACCGCTAACCCTAACCGTAACCCTAACTACAACCCTAACACTGACAGTAACCCTTACTTCTAACCCCAATGCTATGCCTAACAAAAACCCTAACCCTTGACCCTAACCCTTCACCCTAACCCCTAAGCCTTACCCTAACCCTTAACCCTAATCCTAATCCTAACCATTAAACCTAACCCTAGCTCTTAAAGCTAACCCTAAACCTTATCCTCACGACTAGACCTAACGCAGACACTAACCTAACACCTAACCCTAACCAGAACCCCTAAAGCTAACCCTGAACCCTATCCCTATCTCTAGCAGTGAACTTTAACCCTAAACCTAAGCCCAATCCGTAACCCTAATCCTATCCTTTTACCCTAAAACTAACCCCTAAACCTACCCCTATACTTCACCCTAACTCTAACCCCAATCCTAATTCTAACCATACCCCTTCATAAAACACTAACTCCTAACCGCTAACCCTAACACTATCCAAAAACCCTAATCACTAATCCCTAACCCTAACGCTTAACCTTTACCCTAACCGTTAACCCTCATCCTAAATCTTAACACTGACCCTAACCTGAACCTTTAACTCTAAGCCTAACCCTTAACCCTACAGTAAGGAAGACCCTTAATGCTAATGGGATCCCTTATCCCTAACCCTAACACTACAGCTAAAAATAACCCTAACCTTTGATCCTTAAAACTAACCCCTAACACTTATTTTAACCCCAAACCCTAACCCTAATCCTAAGCATTAAACCTAACCCTATCTCTTAACACTAACGCTAGGCCTTACCCTAATGCCTAGATCTAACCCTAAATCGAAACTACCGCCTAATCCTAACCTTAAGCCCTAATGCTAACTCTAACCCTGAACCCTAAACCTACCCGTAACCCTTAACACTAACCCTATCCGTGAATCTTAACCCTGACCCTAACCATTACCCGCACCCAAGCATTTAACCCTGACCCTACCCCTAATCCTTAATGATAACCCTAACACTAAACCCTCACCCTACGCCCAACACTTAACCCTAATCCTATCCCTTAACCCTAACCCTAATGCTAACCCCTAAACGTAACCCTCACCGTGACCAGTAAACCTAACCCTAACCTCTAACACAAACCATAGCAAATAACTCTAACCCTAAAACTAACCCTAACCCTAAGCCTAACCCTAAACCCTAACTGTTAACCTTAACCCTAAGCGTTAACTCTCACGCTAACCTTTAATCCTAAACCTAATCCTAATCTTCAACCCTAAACCTAACACTTAACCCTAACCCTGTACCAAACCCTAACCCCTCATCTTAACCCTAACCGTAAACCTCAACCGTAAACCAAAGTGTAAACGTTAAACCTAAGAGTAAACTTTAACCCTAACCCTAAGCCCTAACCCTAAGCCCTCACCCTAACACTAAACTTCATCCTTAACCCTAACCAGAATCCTAACCCTAAATCTAATTCTCAGACTTCTTGCTTTCTTAGAGTTTACAAAGCCTGCAATCCTCCCATGCCATGCGTGAAAGGAGGCTCTACCACTGTGTCCTGCATGAAACCCACGGGCCCATACCCAGAGTATGATAGAGTGGGTTCCCAGGTACAATCCCAGCCCCCTAAACTCCCCCCGCCCGCCTAATGCAGACAGGGCCCGTGCGCTAAGCATAAACAATACCTTTAACAGATAACCCTAACCCTGAACATAACACCCAACCCTGTTCCTCTTTCTCCCCTTAACACGTAAACCTCACCGTGCGCCTAACTTTAACCTCTTATCCTAACGTTAATGCATAACCCATTTGTTGAGAACAACCCCTATCCCATAATTCTAACCCTATCTCCTAGTCATCACTGTGACACCTAATCCCTAACCCTAATTCTAAACCGCTAACCCTAACCGTAACCCTAACTACAACCCTAACACTGACAGTAACCCTTACTTCTAACCCCAATGCTATGCCTAACAAAAACCCTAACCCTTGACCCTAACCCTTCACCCTAACCCCTAAGCCTTACCCTAACCCTTAACCCTAATCCTAATCCTAATCATTAAACCTAACCCTAGCTCTTAAAGCTAACCCTAAACCTTACCCTCACGACTAGACCTAACCCTGACACTAACCTAACACCTAACCCTAACCAGAACCCCTAAAGCTAACCCTGAACCCTATCCCTAACCCTAGCAGTAAACTTTAACCCTAAACCTAAGCCCAACCCGTAACCCTAATCCTATCCTTTTACCCAAAAACTAACCCCTAAACCTAACCCCTATACCTCACCCTAACTCTAACCCCAATCCTAATTCTAACCATACCCCTTCATAAAACACTAACTCCTAACCGCTAACCCTAACACTAACCAAAAACCCTAATCACTAATCCCTAACCCTAACGCTTAACCTTTACCCTAACCATTAACCCTCACCCTAAATCTTAACACTGACCCTAACCTTAACCTTTAACTCTAAGCCTAACCCTTAACCCTACAGTAAGGAAGACCCTTAATGCTAATGGGATCCCTTATCCCTAACCCTAACACTACAGCTAAAAATAACCCTAACCTTTGATCCTTAAAACTAACCCCTAACACTTATTTTAACCCCAAACCCTAACCCTAATCCTAAGCATTAAACCTAACCCTATCTCTTAACACTAACGCTAGGCCTTACCCTAATGCCTAGATCTAACCCTAAATCGAAACTACCGCCTAATCCTAACCTTAAGCCCTAATGCTAACTCTAACCCTGAACCCTAAACCTACCCGTAACCCTTAACACTAACCCTATCCGTGAATCTTAACCCTGACCCTAACCATTACCCGCACCCAAGCATTTAACCCTGACCCTACCCCTAATCCTTAATGATAACCCTAACACTAAACCCTCACCCTACGCCCAACACTTAACCCTAATCCTATCCCTTAACCCTAACCCTAATGCTAACCCCTAAACGTAACCCTCACCGTGACCAGTAAACCTAACCCTAACCTCTAACACAAACCATAGCAAATAACTCTAACCCTAAAACTAACCCTAACCCTAAGCCTAACCCTAAACCCTAACTGTTAACCTTAACCCTAAGCGTTAACTCTCACGCTAACCTTTAATCCTAAACCTAATCCTAATCTTCAACCCTAAACCTAACACTTAACCCTAACCCTGTACCAAACCCTAACCCCTCATCTTAACCCTAACCGTAAACCTCAACCGTAAACCAAAGTGTAAACGTTAAACCTAAGAGTAAACTTTAACCCTAACCCTAAGCCCTAACCCTAAGCCCTCACCCTAACACTAAACTTCATCCTTAACCCTAACCAGAATCCTAACCCTAAATCTAATTCTCAGACTTCTTGCTTTCTTAGAGTTTAGAAAGCCTGCAATCCTCCCATGCCATGCGTGAAAGGAGGCTCTACCACTGTGTCCTGCATGAAACCCACGGGCCCATACCCAGAGTATGATAGAGTGGGTTCCCAGGTACAATCCCAGCCCCCTAAACTCCCCCCGCCCGCCTAATGCAGACAGGGCCCGTGCGCTAAGCATAAACAATACCTTTAACAGATAACCCTAACCCTGAACATAACACCCAACCCTGTTCCTCTTTCTCCCCTTAACACGTAAACCTCACCGTGCGCCTAACTTTAACCTCTTATCCTAACGTTAATGCATAACCCATTTGTTGAGAACAACCCCTATCCCATAATTCTAACCCTATCTCCTAGTCATCACTGTGACACCTAATCCCTAACCCTAATTCTAAACCGCTAACCCTAACCGTAACCCTAACTACAACCCTAACACTGACAGTAACCCTTACTTCTAACCCCAATGCTATGCCTAACAAAAACCCTAACCCTTGACCCTAACCCTTCACCCTAACCCCTAAGCCTTACCCTAACCCTTAACCCTAATCCTAATCCTAATCATTAAACCTAACCCTAGCTCTTAAAGCTAACCCTAAACCTTACCCTCACGACTAGACCTAACCCTGACACTAACCTAACACCTAACCCTAACCAGAACCCCTAAAGCTAACCCTGAACCCTATCCCTAACCCTAGCAGTAAACTTTAACCCTAAACCTAAGCCCAACCCGTAACCCTAATCCTATCCTTTTACCCAAAAACTAACCCCTAAACCTAACCCCTATACCTCACCCTAACTCTAACCCCAATCCTAATTCTAACCATACCCCTTCATAAAACACTAACTCCTAACCGCTAACCCTAACACTAACCAAAAACCCTAATCACTAATCCCTAACCCTAACGCTTAACCTTTACCCTAACCATTAACCCTCACCCTAAATCTTAACACTGACCCTAACCTTAACCTTTAACTCTAAGCCTAACCCTTAACCCTACAGTAAGGAAGACCCTTAATGCTAATGGGATCCCTTTTCCGTAACCCTAACACTACAGCTAAAAATAACCCTAACCTTGGATCCTTAAACCTAACCTCTAACACTTACTTTAACCCCAAACCCTAACCCTAATCCTAAGCATTAAACCTAACCCTATCTCTTAACCCTAACGCTAGCCCTTACCCTAACGCCTAGATCTAACCCTAAATCTAACCTACCGCCTAATCCTAACCTTAAGCCCTAATGCTAACTCTAACCCTGAACCCTAAACCTACCCGTAACCCTTAACACTAACCCTATCCGTGAACCTTAACCCTGACCCTAACCATTACCCGCACCCAGGCATTTAACCCTGACCCTACCCCTAGTCCTTAATGATAACCCTAACACTAAACCCTAACCCTAAGGCCAACACTTAACCGTAATCCTATCCCTTAACCCTAACCCTAACCCTAACCCTAATGCTAACCCCTAAACGTAACCCTAACCGTCACCAGTAAACCTAACCCTAACCTCTAACACAAACCATAGCACATAACTCTAACCCTAAAACTAACCCTAACCCTAAAGCTAACCCTAAACCCTAACTCTTAACCTTAACCCTAAGCGTTAACTCTCAAGCTATCATATAATCCTAACCCTAATCCTAATCTTCAACCCTAAACCTTACACTTAACCCTAACCCTGTACCAAACCCTAACCCCTCATCTTAACCCTAACCGTAAACCTCAACCCTAAACCAAAGTGTAACCGTTAAACCTAAGAGTAACCTTTAACCCTAACCCTAATCCCTAACCCTAAGCCCTCACCCTAACACTAAACTTCATCCTTAACCCTAACCAGAATCCTAACCCTAAATCTAATTCTCAGACTTCTTGCTTTCTTAGAGTTTACAAAGCCTGCAATCCTCCCATGCCATGCGTGAAAGGAGGCTCTACCACTGTGTCCTGCATGAAACCCACGGGCCCATACCCAGAGTATGATAGAGTGGGTTCCCAGGTACAATCCCAGCCCCTAAACTCCCCCCGCCCGCCTAATGCAGACAGGGCCCGTGCGCTAAGCATAAACAATACCTTTAACAGATAACCCTAACCCTGAACATAACACCCAACCCTGTTCCTCTTTCTCCCCTTAACACCTAAACCTCACCGTGCGCCTAACTTTAACCTCTTATCCTAACGTTAATGCATAACCCATTTGTTGAGAACAACCCCTATCCCATAATTCTAACCCTATCTCCTAGTCATCACTGTGACACCTAATCCCTAACCCTAATTCTAAACCGCTAACCCTAAACGTAACCCTAACTACAACCCTAACACTGACAGTAACCCTTACTTCTAACCCCAATGCTATGCCTAACAAAAACCCTAACCCTTGACCCTAACCCTTCACCCTAACCCCTAAGCCTTACCCTAACCCTTAACCCTAATCCTAATCCTAACCATTAAACCTAACTCTAGCTCTTAAAGCTAACCCTAAACCTTACCCTCACGACTAGACCTAACCCTGACACTAACCTAACACCTAACCCTAACCAGAAACCCTAAAGCTAACCCTGAACCCTATCCCTAACCCTAGCAGTAAACTTTAACCCTAAACCTAAGCCCAACCCGTAACCCTAATCCTATCCTTTTACCCTAAAACTAACCCCTAAACCTAACCCCTATACCTCACCCTAACTCTAACCCCAATCCTAATTCTAACCATACCCCTTGATAAAACACTAACTCCTAACCGCTAACCCTAACACTAACCAAAAACCCTAATCACTAATCCCTAACCCTAACGCTTAACCTTTACCCTAACCATTAACCCTCACCCTAAATCTTAACACTGACCCTAACCTTAACCTTTAACTCTAAGCCTAACCCTTAACCCTACAGTAAGGAAGACCCTTAATGCTAATGGGGTCCCTTTTCCTTAACCCTAACACTACAGCTAAAAATAACCCTAACCTTGGATCCTTAAACCTAACCTCTAACACTTACTTTAACCCCAAACCCTAACCCTAATCCTAAGCATTAAACCTAACCCTATCTCTTAACCCTAACGCTAGCCCTTACCCGAGCGCCTAGATCTAACCCTAAATCGAACCTACCGCCTAATCCTAACCTTAAGCCCTAATGCTAACTCTAACCCTGAACCCTAAACCTACCCGTAACCCTTAACACTAACCCTATCCGTGAACCTTAACCCTGACCCTAACCATTACCCGCACCCAGGCATTTAACCCTGACCCTACCCCTAGTCCTTAATGATAACCCTAACACTAAACCCTAACCCTAAGGCCAACACTTAACCGTAATCCTATCCCTTAACCCTAACCCTAACCCTAACCCTAATGCTAACCAATAAACGTAACCCTAACCGTCACCAGTAAACCTAACCCTAACCTCTAACACAAACCATAGCACATAACTCTAAACCTAAAACTAACCCTAACCCTAAAGCTAACCCTAAACCCTAACTCTTAACCTTAACCCTAAGCGTTAACTCTCACGCTATCCTATAATCCTAACCCTAATCCTAATCTTCAACACTAAACCTTACACTTAACCCTAACCCTGTACCAAACCCTAACCCCTCATCTTAACCCTAACCGTAAACCTCAACCCTAAACCAAAGTGTAACCGTTAAACCTAAGAGTAACCTTTAACCCTAACCCTAATCCCTAACCCTAAGCCCTCACCCTAACACTAAACTTCATCCTTAACCCTAACCAGAATCCTAACCCTAAATCTAATTCTCAGACTTCTTGCTTTCTTAGAGTTTAGAAAGCCTGCAATCCTCCCATGCCATGCGTGAAAGGAGGCTCTACCACTGTGTCCTGTATGAAACCCACGGGCCCATACCCAGAGTATGATAGAGTGGGTTCCCGGGTACAATCCCAGCACCCAAAACTACCCCCCGCCCGCCTAATGCAGACAGGGCCCGTGCGCTAAGCATAAACGATACCTTTAACAGATAACCCTAACCCTGAACATAACACCCAACCCTGTTCCTATTTCTCCCCTTAACACGTAAACCTCACCGTGCGCCTAACTTTAACCTCTTATCCTAACGTTAATGCATAACCCATTTCCTGAGAACAACCCCATCCCATAATTCTAACCCTATCTCCTAGTCATCACTGTGACACCTAATCCCTAACCCTAATTCCAAACCGCTAACTCTAACCGTAACCCTACCTACAACCCTAACACTGACAGTAACCCTTACTTCTAACCCCAACGCTATGCCTAACAAAAACCCTAACCCTTGACCCTAACCCTTCACCCTAACCCCTAAGACTTACCCTAACCCTTAACCCTAATCCTAATCCTAACCATTAAACCGAACCCTAGCTCTTAAAGCTAACCCTAAACCTTACCCTCACGACTAGACCTAACCCTGACACTAACCTAACACTTAACCCTCACCAGAACCCCTAAAGCTAACCCTGAACCCTATCCCTAACCCTAGCAGTAAACTTTAACCCTAAACCTAAGCCCAACCCGTAACCCTAATCCTATGCTTTTACCCTAAAACTAACCCCTAAACCTAACCCCTATACCTCACCCTAACTCTAACCCCAATCCTAATTCTAACCATACCCCTTCATAAAACACTAACCGCTAACCTAACACTAACCAAAAACCCTAATCACTAATCCCTAACCCTAACACTTAACCTTTACCCTAACCGTTAACCCTCACCCTAAATCTTAACACTGACCCTAACCTTAACCTTTAACTCTAAGCCTAACCCTTAACCCTACAGTAAGGAAGACCCTTAATGCTAATGGGATCCCTTATCCCTAACCCTAACACTACAGCTAAAAATAACCCTAACCTTAGATCCTTAAACCTAACTCCTAACACTTACTTTAACCCCAAACCCTAACCCTAATCCTAAGCATTAAACCTAACCCTATCTCTGAACCCTAACGCTACCCCTTACCCTAACGCCTAGATCTAACCCTAAATCTAATCTACCGCCTAATCCTAACCTTAAGCCCTAATGCTAACTCTAACCCTGAACCCTAAACCTACCCGTAACCCTTAACACTAACCCTATCCGTGAACCTTAACCCTGACCCTAACCATTACCCGCACCCAAGCATTTAACCCTGACCCTAACCCTAATCCTTAATGATAACACTAACACTAAACCCTAACCCTAAGCCCAACACTTAACCCTAATCCTATCCCTTAACCCTAACCCTAACGCAAACCCCTAAACGTAACCCTAACCGTGACCAGTAAACCTAACCTTAACCTCTAACACAAACCATAGCACATAACTCTAACCCTAAAACTAAACCTAACCCCAACCCTAACCCTAAACCCTAACTCTTAACCTTAACCCTAAGCGTTAACTCTCACGCTAACCTTTAATCCTAACCCTAATCCTAATCTTCAACCCTAAACCTAACACTTAACTCTAACGCTGTACCAAACCCTAACCCCTCATCTTAACCCTAACCGTAAACCTCAACCCTAAACCACAGTGGAACCGTTAAACCTAAGAATAACCTTTAAACCTAACCCTAATCCCTAACCCTAAGCCCTCACCCTAACACTAAACTTCATACTTAACCCTAACCAGAATCCTAACCCTAAATCTAATTCTCAGACTTCTTGCTTTCTTAGAGTTTACAAAGCCTGCAATCCTCCCATGCCATGCGTGAAAGGAGGCTCTACCACAGTGTCCTGCATGAAACCCACGGGCCCATACCCAGAGTATGATAGAGTGGGTTCCCGGGTACAATCCCAGCCCCCTAAACTCCCCCCGCCCGCCTAATGCAGACAGGGCCCGTGCGCTAAGCATAAACAATACCTTTAACAGATAACCCTAACCCTGAACATAACACCCAACCCTGTTCCTATTTCTCCCCTTGACACGTAAACCTCACCGTGCGCCTAACTTTAACCTCTTATCCTAACGTTAATGCATAACCCATTTCTTGAGAACAACCCCTATCCCATAATTCTAACCCTATCTCCTAGTCATTATTGTGACACCTAATCCCTAACCCTAATTCTAAACCGCTAACCCTAACCGTAACCCTACCTACAACCCTAACACTGACAGTAACCCTTACTTCTAACCCCAACGCTATGCCTAACAAAAACCCTAACCCTTGACCCTAACCCTTCACCCTAACCCCTAAGCCTTACCCTAACCCTTAACCCTAATCCTAATCCTAACCATTAAACCTAACCCTAGCTCTTAAAGCTAACCCTAAACCTTACCCTCACGACTAGACCTAACCCTGACACTAACCTAACACCTAACCCTAACCAGAACCCCTAAAGCTAACCCTGAACCCTATCCCTAACCCTAGCAGTAAACTTTAACCCTAAACCTAAGCCCAACCCGTAACCCTAATCCTATCCTTTTACCCTAAAAATAACCCCTAAACCTAACCCCTACACCTCACGCTAACTCTAACCCCAATCCTAATTCTAACCATACCCCTTCATAAAACACTAACTCCTAACCGCTAACCCTAACACTAACCAAAAACCCGAATCACTAATCCCTAACCCTAACGCTTAACCTTTACCCTAACTGTTAACACTCACCCTAAATCATAACACTGACCCTAACTTTAACCTTTAACTCTAAGCCTATCCCTTAATCCTACAGTAAGGAAGACCCTTAATGCTAATGGGATCCCTTATCCCTAACCCTAACACTACAGCTAAAAATAAGCCTAACCTTGGATCCTGAAACCTAACCCCTAACACTTACTTTAACCCCAAACCCTAACCCTAATAATAAGCATTAAACCTAACACTATCTCTTAACCCTAACGCTAGCCCTTACCCTAACGCCTAGATCTAACCCTAAATCTAACCTTCCTAATCCTAACCTTAAGCCCTAATGCTAACTCTAACCCTGAACCCTAAACCTACCCATAACCCTTAACACTAACCCTATCCGTGAACCTTAACCCTGACCCTAACCATTACCCGCACCCAAGCATTTAACCCTGACCCTAACCCTAATCCTTAATGCTAACCCTAAGACTAAACCCTAACCCTAAGCCCAAAACTTAACCCTAATCCTATCCCTTAACCCTAACCCTAACCCTAATGCTAACCCCTAAACGTAACCCTATCCGTGCCCAGTAAACCTAAACTTAACCTCTAACACAAATCATAGCACATAACTCTAACCCTAAAACTAACCCTAACCCTAACCCTACCCCTAATCCTTACTGCAAACCCTAACACTAAACCCTCACCCTACTCCCAACACTTAACCCTAATCCTATCCCTTAACCCTAACCCTAATGCTAACTTGTAAACGTAACCCTCACAGTGACCAGTAAACCTAACCCTAACCTCTAACACAAACCATAGCACATAACTCTAACCCTAAAACGAACCCTAACCCTAACCCTAACCCTAAACCCTAACTCTTAACCTTAACACTAAGCGTTAACTCTCACGCTAACCTTTAATCCTAACCCTAATCCTAATCTTCAACCCTAAACCTAACACTTAACCCTAACCCTGTACCAAACCCTAACCCCTCATCTTAACCCTAACCGTAAACCTCAACCCTAAACCAAAGTGTAACCGTTAAACCTAAGAGTAACCTTTAACCCTAACCCTAATCCCTAACCCTAAGCCCTCACCCTAACACTAAACTTCATCCTTAACCCTAACCAGAATCCTAACCCTAAATCTAATTCTCAGACTTCTTGCTTTCTTAGAGTTTACAAAGCCTGCAATCCTCCCATGC
>NW_027182915.1:402500-412500 GCF_041146395.1 Eulemur rufifrons | reverse complement strand
CCTAATCCTATCCCTTAACCCTAACCCTAACCCTAATGCTAACCCCTAAACGTAACCCTAACCGTCACCAGTAAACCTAACCCTAACCTCTAACACAAACCATAGCACATAACTCTAACCCTAAAACTAACCCTAACCCTAACCCTAACCCTGAACCCTAACTCTTAACCTTAACCCTAAGCGTTAACTCTCATGCTAACCTTTAATCCTAACCCTAATCCTAATTTCAACCCTAAACCTAACACTTAACCCTAACCCTGTAGCAAACCCTAACCCCTCATCTTAACCCTAACCGTAAACCTCAACCCTAAACCAAAGTGTAACCGTTAAACCTTATAGTAAGCTTTAACCCTATCCCTATTCCCTAACCCTAAGCCCTCACCCTAAACCTAAGCATAATCCTAACCCTAAATCTAATTCTCAGACTTCTTGCTTCTTAGAGTTTAGAAAGCCTGCAATCCTCCCATGCCATGCGTGAAAGGAGGCTCTACCACTGTGTCCTGCATGAAACCCACGGGCCCATACCCAGAGTATGATAGAGTGGGTTCCCGGGTACAATCCCAGCCCCCTAAACTCCCCCCGCCCGCCTAATGCAGACAGGGCCCGTGCGCTAAGCATAAACAATACCTTTAACAGATAACCCTAACCCTGAACATAACACCCAACCCTCTTCCTATTTCTCCCCTTAACACGTAAACCTCACCGTGCGCCTAACTTTAACCTCTTATCCTAACGTTAATGCATAACCCATTTCCTGATAACAACTCCTATCCCATAATTCTAACCCTATCTCCTAGTCATCACTGTGACACCTAATCCCTAACCCTAATTCTAAACCGCTAGCCCTAACCGTAACCCTACCTACAACCCTAACACTGACAGTAACCCTTACTTCTAACCCCAACGCTATGCCTAACAAAAACCCTAACCCTTGACCCTAACCCTTCACCCTAACCCCTAAGCCTTACCCTAACCCTTAACGCTAATCCTAATCCTAAACATTAAACCTAACCCTAGCTCTTAAAGCTAACCCTAAACCTTACCCTCACGACTAGACCTAACGCTGACACTAACCTAACACCTAACCCTAACCAGAACCCCTAAAGCTAACCCTGAACCCTATCCCTAACCCTAGCAGTAAACTTTAACCCTAAACCTAAGCCCAACCCTTAACCCTAATCCTATCCTTTTACCCTAAAACTAACCCCTAAACCTAACCCCTATACCTCACCCTAACTCTAACCCCAATCCTAATTCTAACCATACCCCTTCATAAAACACTAACTCCTAACCGCTAACCCTAACACTAACCAAAAACCCTAATCACTAATCCCTAACCCTAACGCTTAACCTTTACCCTAACTGTTAACCCTCACCCTAAATCTTAACACTGACCCTAACCTTAACCTTTAACTCTAAGCCTAACCCTTAACCCTACAGTAAGGAAGACCCTTAATGCTAATGGGATCCCTTATCCCTAACCCTAACACTACAGCTAAAAATAACCCTAACCTTGGATCCTTAAACCTAACCCCTAACACTTACTTTAACCCCAAACCCTAACCCTAATCCTAAGCATTAAACCTAACCCTATCTCTTAATCCTAACGTTAGCCCTTACCTTAACGCCTAGATTTAACCCTAAATCTAACCTACTGCCTAATCCTAACCTTAAGCCCTAATGCTAACACTAACCCTGAACCCTAAACCTACCCGTAACCCTTAACACTAACCCTATCTGTGAACCTAAACCCTGACCCTAACCATTACCCGCACCCAAGCATTTAACCCTGACCCTAATCCTAATCCTTAATGCTAACCCCAACACTAAACCCTAAACCTAAGCCCAACACTTACCCCTAATCCTATCCCTTAACCCTAACCCTATCCCTAATGCTAACCCCTAAACGTAACCCTAACCGTGACCAGTAAACCTAACCCTAACCTTTAACACAATTATAGCACACAACTATAACTCAAAAACTAACCATAACCCTAACCCTAACCCTAAACCCTAACTCTTAACTTTAATCCTAAGCGTTAACTCTCACGCTAACCTTTAATCCTAACCCTAATCCTAATCTTGAACCCTAAACCTAACACTTAACCCTAACCCTGTACCAAACCCTAACCCCTCATCTTAACCCTAACCGTAAACCTCAACCCTAAACCAAAGTGTAACCGTTAAACCTAAGAGTAACATTTAACCCTAACCCTAATCCCTAACCCTAAGCCCTCACCCTAACCCTAAGCATAATCCTAACCCTAAATCTAATTCTCAGACTTCTTGCTTTCTTAGAGTTTACAAAGCCTGCAATCCTCCCATGCCATGCGTGAAAGGAGGCTCTACCACTGTGTCCTGCATGAAACCCACGGGCCCATACCCCGAGTATGATAAAGTGGGTTCCCGGGTACAATCCCAGCCCCCTAAACTCCCCCCGCCCGCCTAATGCAGACATGGCCCGTGCGCTAAGCATAAACAATACCTTTAACAGATAACCCTAACCCTGAACATAACACCCAACCCTGTTCCTATTTCTCCCCTTAACACGTAAACCTCACCGTGCGCCTAACTTTAACCTCTTATCCTAACGTTAATGCATAACCCATTTCCTGAGAACAACCCCTATCCCATAATTCTAACCCTATCTCGTAGTCATCACAGTGACACCTAATCCCTAACCCTAATTCTGAACCGCTAACCCTAACCGTAACTCTACCTACAACCCTAACACTGACAGTAACCCTTACTTCTAACCCCAACGCTATGCCTAACAAAAACCCTAACCCTTGACCCTAACCCTTCACCCTAACCCCTAAGCCTTACCCTAACCCTTAACCCTAATCCTAATCCTAACCATTAAACCTAACCCTAGCTCTTAAAGCTAACCCTAAACCTTACCCTCACGACTAGACCTAACCCTGACACTAACCTAACACCTAATCCTAAGCAGAACCCCTAAAGCTAACCCTCAAACCTATCCCTAACCCTAGCAGTAAACTTTAACCCTAAACCTAAGCTCAACCCGTAACCCTAATCCTATCCTTTTACCCCAAACCTAACCCCTATACCTCACCCTAACTCTAACCCCAATCCTAATTCTAACCATACCCCTTCATAAAACACTAACTCCTAACCGCTAACCCTAACACTAACCAAAAACACTAATCACTAATCCGTAACCCTAACGCTTAACCTTTACCCTAACCGTTAACCCTCACCCTAAATCTTAACACTGACCCTAACCTTAACCTTTAACTCTAAGCCTAACCCTTAACCCTACAGTAAGGAAGACCCTTAATGCTAATGGGATCCCTTATCCCTAACCCTAACACTACAGCTAAAAATAACCCTAACCTTGGATCCTTAAACCTAACCCCTAACACTTACTTTAACCCCAAACCCTAACCCTGATCCTAAGCATTAAACCTAACCCTATCTCTTAACCCTAACGCTAGCCCTTACCCTAACGCCTAGATCTAACCGTAAATCTAACCTACCGCCTAATCCTAACCTTAAGCCCTAATGCTAACACTAACCCTGCACCCTAAACCTACCCGTAACCCTTAACACTAACCCTATCCGTGAACCTTATCCCTGACCCTAACCATTACCCGCACCCAAGCATTTAACCCTGACCCTAACCCTAATCCTTAATGCTAAACCTAACACTAAAACCTAACCCTAAGCCCAACACTTATCCCTAATCCTATCCCTTAACCCTAAAGCTAACCCTAATGCTACCCCCTAAACGTAACCCTAACCGTGACCAGTAAACCTAACCCTAACCTCTAACACAAACCATAGCACATAACTCTAACCCTAAAACTAACCCTAACCCTAAACCCTAACTCTTAACCTTAACACTAAGCGTTAACTCTCACGCTAACCTTTAATCCTAACCCTAATCCTAATCTTCAACCCTAAACCTAACACTTAACCCTAACCCTGTACCAAACCCTAACCCCTCATCTTAACCCTAACCGTAAACCTCAACCCTAAACCAAAGTGTAACCGTTAAACCTTAGAGTAAGCTTTAACCCTATCCCTATTCCCTAACCCTAAGCCCTCACCCTAAACCTAAGCACAATGCTAACCCTAAATCTAATTCTCAGACTTCTTGCTTTCTTAGAGTTTAGAAAGCCTGCAATCCTCCCATGCCATGCATGAAAGGAGGCTCTACCACTGTGTCCTGCATGAAACCCACGGGCCCATACCCAGAGTATGATAGAGTGGGTTCCCGGGTACAATCCCAGCCCCCTAAACTCCTCCCGCCCGCCTAATGCAGACAGGGCCCGTGCGCTAAGCATAAACAATACCTTTAACAGATAACCCTAACCCTGAACATAACACCCAACCCTGTTCCTATTTCTCCCCTTAACACGTAAACCTCACCGTGCGCCTAACTTTAACCTCTTATCCTAACGTTAATGCATAACCCATTTCCTGAGAACAACTCCTATCCCATAATTCTAACCCTATCTCCTAGTCATCACTGTGACACCTAATCCCTAACCCTAATTCTAAACCGCTAACCCTAACCGTAACCCTACCTACAACCCTAACACTGACAGTAACCCTTACTTCTAACCCCAACGCTATGCCTAACAAAAACCCTAACCCTTGACCCTAACCCTTCACCCTAACCGCTAAGCCTTACCCTAACCCTTAACGCTAATCCTAATCCTAACCATTAAACCTAACCCTAGCTCTTAAAGCTAACCCTAAACCTTACCCTCACGACTAGACCTAACCCTGACACTAACCTAACACCTAATCCTAACCAGAACCCCTAAAGCTAACCCTGAACCCTATCCCTAACCCTAGCAGTAAACTTTAACCCTAAACCTAAGCCCAACCCGTAACCCTAATCCTATCCTTTTACCCTAAAACTAACCCCTAAACCTAACCCCTATACCTCACCCTAACTCTAACCCCAATCCTAATTCTAACCATACCCCTTCATAAAACACTAACTCCTAACCGCTAACCCTAACACTAACCAAAAACCCGAATCACTAATCCCTAACCCTAACGCTTAACCTTTACCCTAACCGTTAACCCTCACCCTAAATCTTAACACTGACCCTAACCTTAACCTTTAACTCTAAGCCTAACCCTTAACCCTACAGTAAGGAAGACCCTTAATGCTAATGGGATCCGTTATCCCTAACCCTAACACTACAGCTAAAAATAACCCTAACCTTGGATCCTTAAACCTAACCCCTAACACTTACTTTAACCCCAAACCCTAACCCTAATCCTAAGCATTAAACCTAACCCTATCTCTTAACCCTAACGCTAGCCCTTACCCTAACGCCTAGATCTAACCCTAAATCTAACCTACCGCCTAATCCTAACCTTAAGCACTAATGCTAACACTAACCCTGAACCCTAAACCTACCCGTAACCCTTAACACTATCCCTATCCGTGAACCTTAACCCTGAACCTAACCCTTACCCGCACCCAAGCATTTAACCCTGACCCTAACCCTAATCCTTAATGCTAACCCTAACACTAAACCCTAACCCTACGCCCAACACTTATCCCTAATCCTATCCCTTAACCCAAACCTTAACCCTAATGCTACCCCCTAAACGTAACCCTAACCGTGACCAGTAAACCTAACCCTAACCTCTAACACAAACCATAGCACATAACTCTAACCCTAAAACTAACCCTATCCCTAAACCTAACCCTAAACCCTAACTCTTAACCTTAACACTAAGCGTTAACTCTCACGCTAACCTTTAATCCTAACCCTAATCCTAATCTACAACCCTAAACCTAACACTTAACCCTAACCCTGTACCAAACCCTAACCCCTCATCTTAACCCTAACCGTAAACCTCAACCCTAAACCAAAGTGTAACCGTTAAACCTAAGAGTAACCTTTAACCCTAACTCTATTCCCTAACCCTAAGCCCTCACCCTAACACTAAGCTTCATCCTTAACCCTAACCATAATCCTAACCCTAAATCTAATTCTCAGACTTCTTGCTTTCTTAGAGTTTAGAAAGCCTGCAATCCTCCCATGCCATGCGTGAAAGGAGGCTCTACCACTGTGTCCTGCATGAAACCCACGGGCCCATACCCAGAATATGATAAAGTGGGTTCCCGGGTACAATCCCAGCCCCCTAAACTCCCTCCGCCCGCCTAATGCAGACAGGGCCCGTGCGCTAAGCATAAACAATACCTTTAACAGATAACCCTAACCCTGAACATAACACCCAACCCTGTTCCTATTTCTCCCCTTAACACGTAAACCTCACCGTGCGCCTAACTTTAACCTCTTATCCTAACGTGAATGCATAACCCATTTCCTGAGAACAACCCCTATCCCATAATTCTAACCCTATCTCCTAGTCATCACTGTGACACCTAATCCCTAACCCTAATTCTAAACCGCTAACTCTAACCGTAACCCTACCTACAACCCTAACACTGACAGTAACCCTTACTTCTAACCCCAACGCTATGCCTAACAAAAACCCTAACCCTTGAACCTAACGCTTCACCCTAACCCCTAAGCCTTACCCTAACCCTTAACCCTAATCCTAATCCTAACCATTAAACCTAACCCTAGCTCTTAAAGCTAACCCTAAACCTTACCCTCACGACTAGACCTAACCCTGACACTAACCTAACACCTAACGCTAACCAGAACCCCTAAAGCTAACCCTGAACACTATCCCTAACCCTAGCAGTAAACTTTAACCCTAAACCTAAGCCCAACCCGTAACCCTAATCCTATCCTTTTACCCTAAAACTAACCCCTAAACCTAACCTCTATACCTCACCCTAACTCTAACCCCAATCCTAATTCTAACCATACCCCTTCATAAAACACTAACTCCTAACCGCTAACCCTAACACTAACCAAAAACCCTAATCACCAATCCCTAACACTAATGCTTAACCTTTACCCTGACCGTTAACCCTCACCCTAAATCTTAACACTGACCCTAACCTTAACCTTTAACTCTAAGCCTAACCCTTCACCCTACAGTAAGGAAGACCCTTAATGCTAATGGGATCCCTTATTCCTAACCCTAACACTACAGCTAAAAATAACCCTAACCTTGGATCCTTAAACCTAACCCCTAACACTTACTTTCACCCCTAACCCTAACCCTAATCCTAAGCATTAAACCTAACCCTATCTCTTAACCCTAACACTAGCCCTTACCCTAACGCCTAGATCTAACCCTATATCTAACCTACCGCCTAATCCTAACATTAACCCCTAATGCTAACACTAACCCTGAACCTTAAACCTACCCGTAACCCTTACCACTAACCCTATCCGTGAACCTAAACCCTGACCCTAACCATTACCCGCACCCAAGCATTTAACCATGACCATAACCCTAATCCTTAATGCTAACCCTAACACTAAACCCTAACCATAAGCCCAAAACTTATCCCTAATCCTATCCCTTAACCCTAACCCTAACCCTAATGCTAACCCCTAAACTTAACCCTAACCGTGACCAGTAAACCTAACCCTAACCTCTAACACAAACCATAGCACATAACTCTAACCCTAAAACTAACCCTAACCCTAACCCTAAACCCTAACTCTTAACCTTAACACTAAACGTTAACTCTCACGCTAACCTTAAATCCTAACCCTAATCCTAATCTTCAACCCTAAATCTAACACTTAACCCTAACCCTGTACCAAACCCTAACCCCTCATCTTAACCCTAACCGTAAACCTCAACCCTAAACCAAAGTGTAACCGTTAAACCTAAGAGTAACCTTTAACCCTAACGCTAATCCCTAACCCTAAGCCCTCACCCTAACACTAAACTTCATCCTTAACCCTAACCAGAATCCTAACCCTAAATCTAATTCTCAGACTTCTTGCTTTCTTAGAGTTTAGAAAGCCTGCAATCCTCCCATGCCATGCGTGAAAGGAGGCTCTACCACTGTGTCCTGCATGAAACCCACGGGCCCATACCCAGAGTATGATAGAGTGGGTTCCCGGGTACAATCCCAGCCCCCTAAACTCCCCCCGCCCGCCTAATGCAGACAGGGCCCGTGCGCTAAGCATAAACAATACGTTTAACAGATAACCCTAACCCTGAACATAACACCCAACCCTGTTCCTATTTCTCCCCTTAACACGTAAACCTCACCGTGCGCCTAACTTTAACCTCTTATCCTAACGTTAATGCATAACCCATTTCCTGAGAACAACTCCTATCCCATAATTCTAACCCTATCTCCTAGTCATCACTGTGACACCTAATCCCTAACCCTAATTCTAAACCGCTAACCCTAACCGTAACCCTACCTACAACCCTAACACTGACAGTAACCCTTACTTCTAACCCCAACGCTATGCCTAACAAAAACCCTAACCCTTGACCCTAACCCTTCACCCTAACCACTAAGCCTTACCCTAACCCTTAACGCTAATCCTAATCCTAACCATTAAACCTAACCCAAGCTCTTAAAGCTAACCCTAAACCTTACCCTCACGACTAGACCTAACCCTGACACTAACCTAACACCTAATCCTAACCAGAACCCCTAAAGCTAACCCTGAACCCTATCCCTAACCCTAGCAGTAAACTTTAACCCTAAACCTAAGCCCAACCCGTAACCCTAATCCTATCCTTTTACCCTAAAACTAACCCCTAAACCTAACCCCTATACCTCACCCTAACTCTAACCCCAATCCTAATTCTAACCATACCCCTTCATAAAACACTAACTCCTAACCGCTAACCCTAACACTAACCAAAAACCCTAATCACTAATCCCTAACCCTAAAGCTTAACCTTTACCCTAACCGTTAACCCTCACCCTAAATCTTAACACAGACCCTAACCTTAACCTTTAACTCTAAGCCTAACCCTTAACCGTACAGTAAGGAAGACCCTTAATGCTAATTGGATCCCTTATCCCTAACCCTAACACTACAGCTAAAAATAACCCTAACCTTGGTTCCTTAAACCTAACCCCTAACACTTACTTTAACCCAAAACCCTAACCCTAATCCTAAGCATTAAACCTAACCCTATCTCTTAACCCTAACGCTAGCCCTTACCCTAACGCCTAGATCTAACACTAAATCTAACCTACCGCCTAATCCTAACCTTAAGCCCTAATGCTAACACTAACCCTGAACCCTAAACCTACCCGTAACCCTTAACACTAACCCTATCCGTGAACCTTAACCCTGACCCTAACCATTACCCGCACCCAAGCATTTAACCCTGACCCTAACCATTTCCCGCACCCAAGCATTTGACCCTGACCCTAACCCTAATCCTTAATGGTAACCTTAACACTAAACCCTAACCCTAAGCCCAACACTTAACCCTAAGTCTATCCCTTAACCCTAACCCTAACACTAACCCTAATGCTACCCCCTAAACGTAACCCTAACCGTGACCAGTAAACCTAACCCTAACCTCTAACACAAACCATAGCACATAACTCTAACCCTAAAACTAACCCTAACCCTAACCCTAAACCCTAACCCTTAACCTTAACCCTAAGCGTTAACTCTCACGCTAACCTTTAATCCTAACCCGAATCCTAATCTTGAACCCTAAACCTAACACTTAACCCTAACCCTGTACCAAACCCTAACCTCTCATCTTAACCCTAACGGTAAACCTCAACCCTAAACCAAAGTGTAACCGTTAAACCTAAGAGTAACCTTTAACCCTAACCCTATTCCCTAACCCTAAGCCCTCACCCTAACACTAAACTTCATCCTTAACCCTAACCAGAATCCTAACCCTAAATCTAATTCTCAGACTTCTTGCTTTCTTAGAGTTTAGAAAGCCTGCAATCCTCCCATGCCATGCGTCAAAGGAGGCTCAACCACTGTGTCCTGCATGAAACCCATGGGCACATACCCAGAGTATGATAGAGTGGGTTCCTGGGTACAATCCCAGCCCTCTAAACTCTCCCCGCCCGCCTAATGCAGACAGGGCCCGTGCGCTAAGCATAATCAATACCTTTAACAGATAACCC
>NW_027182915.1:325000-375000 GCF_041146395.1 Eulemur rufifrons | reverse complement strand
TAAGCCTAATTCAAAACCGCTAACCCTAATCGTAACCCTACCTACAACCCTAACACTGACAGTAACCCTTACTTCTAACCCCAACGCTATGCCTAACAAAAACCCTAACCCTTCACCCTAACCCTTCACCCTAACCCCTAAGCCTTACCCTAACCCTTAACCCTAATCCTAATCCTAACCATTAAACCTAACCCTAGCTCTTAAAGCTAACCCTAAACCTTACCCTCACGACTAGACCTAACCCTGACACTAACCTAACACCTAACACTAACCAGAACCCCTAAAGCTAACCCTGAACCCTATTCCTAACCCTAGCAGTAAACTTTAACCCTATACCTAAGCCCAACCCGTAACCCTAATCCTATCCTTTTACCCTAAAACTAACCCCTAAACCTAAGCCCTAAACCTAACCCCTATACCTCACCCTAACTCTAACCCCAATCCTAATTCTAACCATACCCCTTCATAAAACACTAACTCCTAACCGCTAACTCTAACACTAACCAAAAACCCTAATCACTAATCCCTAACCCTAACGCTTAACCTTTACCCTAACCGATAACCCTCACCCTAAATCTTAACACTGACCCTAACATTAACCTTTAACTCTAAGCCTAACCCTTAACCCTACAGTAAGGAAGACCCTTAATGCTAATGGGATCCCTTATCCCTAACCCTAACACTACAGCTAAAAATTACCCTAACCTTTGATCCTTAAACCCAACCCCTAACACTTACTTTAACCCCAAACCCTAACCCTAATCCTAAGCATTAAACCTAACCCTATCTCTTAACCCTAACGCTAGCCCTTACCCTAACGCCTAGATCTAACCCTAAATCTAACCTACCGCCTAATCCTAACCTTAAGCCCTAATGCTAACTCTAACCCTGAACCCTAAACCTACCCGTATCCCTTAACACTAACCATATCAGTGAACCTAAACCCTGACCCTAACCATTACCCGCACCCAAGCATTTAACCCTGACCCTAACCCTAATCCTTAATGCTAACCCTAACACTAAATCCTAACCCTAAGCCCAACACTTATCCCTAATCCTATCCCTTAACCCTAACCCTAACCCTAATGCTACCCCCTAAACCTAACCCTAACCGTGACCAGTAAACCTAACCCTAACCTCTAAAACAAACCATAGCACATAACTCTAACCCTAAAACTAACCCTAACCCTAACCCTAACACTAAACCCTAACTCTTAACCTTAACCCTAAGCGTTAACTCTCACGCTAACCTTTAATCCTAACCCTAATCCTAATCTTCAACCCTAAACCTAACACTTAACCCTAACCCTGTAACAAACCCTAACCCCTCATCTTAACACTAACCGTAAACCTCAACCCTAAACAAAAGTGTAACCGTTAAACCTAAGAGTAACCTTTAACCCTAACCCTAATCCCTAATCCTAAGCCCTCACCCTAACACTAAACTTCATCCTTAACCCTAACCAGAATCCTAACCCTAAATCTAATTCTCAGACTTCTTGCTTTCTTAGAGTTTAGAAAGCCTGCAATCCTCCCATGCCATGCGTGAAAGGAGTTTCTACCACTGCGTCATGCATAAAACCCATGGGCCCATACCCAGAGTATGATAGAGTGGGTTCCCGGGTACAATCCCAGACCCCTAAACTCCCCCCGCCGGCCCAATGCAGAGAGTGCCCGTGCGCTAAGCATAAACAATACCTTTAACAGATAACCCTAACCCTGAACATAACACCCAACCCTGTTCCTCTTTCTCCCCTTAACACGTAAACCTCACCGTGCGCCTAACTTTAACCTCTTATCCTAACGTTAATGCATAACCCATTTCCTGAGAACAACCCCTATCCCATAATTCTAACGCTATATACTAGTCAAAACTGTGACACCTAATCCCTAACCCTAATTCTAAATCCCTAACCTTAACCGTAACCCTACCTACAACCCTAACACTGACAGTAACCCTTACTTCTAACCCCAACGCTATGCCTAACTAAAACCCTAACCCTTCACCCTAACCCCTAAGCCTTACCCTAACCCTTAACCCTAATCCTAATCCTAACCATTAAACCTAACCCTAGCTCTTAAAGCTAACCCTAAACCTTACCCTCATGACTAGACCTAACCCTGACACTAAACTAACACCTAACCCTAACCAGAAACCCTAAAGCTAACCCTGAACCCTATCCCTAACCCTAGCAGTAAACTTTAACCCTAAACCTGAGCCCAACCCGTAATCCTAATCCTATCCTTTTACCCTAAAACTAACCCCTAAATCTAACCCGTATACCTCACCCTAACTCTAACCCCAATCCTAATTCTAACCATACCCCTTCATAAAACACTAACTCCTAACCGCTAACCCTAACACTAACCAAAAACCCTAATCACTAATCCCTAATCCTAATGCTTAACCTTTACCCTAACCGTTAACCCTCACCCTAAATCTTAACACTGACCCTAACCTTAACCTTTAACTCTAAGCCTAACCCTTAACCCTACAGGAAGGAAGACCCTTAATGCTAATGGGATCCCTTCTCCCTAACCCTAACACTACAGCTAAAAATAACCCTAACCTTGGATCCTTAAACCTAACCCCTAACACTTACTTTAACCCCTAACCCTAACCCTAATCCTAAGCATTAAACCTAACCCTATCTCTTAACCCTAACGCTAGCCCTTACCCGAACGCCTAGATCTAACCCTAAATCTAACCTACCGCCTAATCCTAACCTTAAGCCCTAATGCTAACTCTAACCCTGAACTCTAAACCTACCTGTAACGCTTAACACTAACCCTATCCGTGAACCTTAACCCTGACCCTAACCATTACCCGTACCCAAGCATTTAACCCTGACCCTAACCCTAATCCTTAATGCTAACCCTAACACTAAACCCTAACCCTAAGCCCAACACTTAACCCTATTCCTATCCCTTAACCCTCACCCTAATGCTAACCCTTAAACGTAACCCTCACCGTGAGCAGTAAACCTAACCCTAACCTCTAACACAAACCATAGCACATAACTCTAACCCTAAAACTAACCCTAACCCTAACCCTAACACTAAACCCTAACTCTTAACCTTAACCCTAAGCGTTAACTCTCACGCTAACCTTTAATCCTAACCCTAAACCTAATCTTCAACACTAAACCTAACACTTAACCCTAACCCTGTACCAAACCCTAAACCCTCATCTTAACCCTAACCGTAAATCTCAACCCTAAAACAAAGTGTAACCGTTAAACCTAAGAGTAACCTTTAACCCTAACCCTAATCCCTAACCCTAAGCCCTCACCCTAACACTAAACTTCATCCTTAACCCTAACCAGAATCCTAACCCTAAATCTAATTCTCAGACTTCTTGCTTTCTTAGAGTTTAGAAAGCCTGCAATCCTCCCATGCCATGCGTGAAAGGAGGCTCTACCACTGTGTCCTGCATGAAAACCACGGGCCCATACCCAGAGTATGATAGAGTGGGTTCCCGGGTACAATCCCAGCCCCCTAAACTCCCCCCGCCCGCCTAATGCAGACAGGGCCCGTGCGATAAGCATAAACAATACCTTTAACAGATAACCCTAACCCTGAACATAACACCCAATCCTGTTCCTATTTCTCCCCTTAACACGTAAACCTCACCGTGTGCCTAACTTTAACCTCTTATCCTAACGTTAATGCGTAACCCATTTCCTGAGAACAACCCCTATCCCATAATTCTAACCCTATCTCCTAGACATCACTGTGACACCTAATCCCTAACCCTAATTCTAAACCGCTAACCCTAACCGTAACCCTACCTACAACCCTAACACTGACAGTAACCCCTTACTTCTAACCCCAACGCTATGCCCAGCAAAAACCCTAACCCTTGACCCTAACCCTTCACCCTAACCCCTAAGCCTTACCCTAACCCTTAACCCTAATCCTAATCCTAACCATTAAACCTAACCCTAGCTCTTAAAGCTAACCCTAAACCTTACACTCACGACTAGACCTAACCCTGACACTAACCTAACACCTAACCCTAACCAGAACCCCTAAAGCTAACCCTGAACCCTATCCCTAACCCTAGCAGTAAACTTTAACCTTAAACCTAAGCCCAACCCGTAACCCTAATCCTATCCTTTTACCCTAAAACTAACCCCTAAACCTAACCCCTATACCTCACCCTAACTCTAACCCCAATCCTAATTCTAACCATACCCCTTCATAAAACACTAACTCCTAACCGCTAACCCTAACACTAACCAAAAACCCAAATCACTAATCCCTAACCCTAACGCTTAACCTTTACCCTAACCGTTAACCCTCACCCTAAATCTTAACACTGACCCTAACCTTAACCTTTAACTCTAAGCCTAACCCTTAACCCTACAGTAACGAAGACCCTTAATGCTAATGGGATCCCTTATCCCTAACCCTAACACTACAGCTAAAAATAACCCTAACCTTGGATCCTTAAACCTAACCCGTAACACTTACTTTAACCCCAAACCCTAACCCTAATCCTAAGCATTAAACCTAACCCTATCTCTTAACCCTAACGCTAGCCCTTACCCTAACGCCTAGATCTAACCCTAAATCTAACCTACCGCCTAATCCTAACCTTAAGCCCTAATGCTAACTCTAACCCTGAACCCTAAACCTACCCGTAACCCTTAACACTAACCCTATCCGTGAACCTTAACCCAGAACCTAACCATTACCTGCACCCAAGCATTTAACCCTGAGCCTACCCCTAGTCCTTAATGATAACCCTAACACTAAACCCTAACCCTAAGCCCAACACTTAACCCTAATCCTATCCCTTAACCCTAACCCTAACCCTAACCCTAATGCTAACCCCTAAACGTAACCCTAACCGTCACCAGTAAACCTAACCCTAACCTCTAACACAAACCATAGCACATAACTCTAACCCTAATACTAACCCTAACCCTAACCCTAACCTAAACCCAACCACTAAACATAATCCTAATCTCTAACCCTAACAGTAATCCTAACCCTAATTCTAAGCTAAAACTCTAACCCCTAAATCTAATCCTAGTCCCTAACACCTAACCTTACCCTAAACCGAATTCCAATTCTCAGACTTTTTCAATTCAAAAACTTAAAAAAGCCTAGAATCCACCAATGCCGTGTCTGAGATGAGCGTCCGCCCCTATGTCCTGCATGACAGGCAGGCGCCAATGCCCAGGGTACTATGGAGTGGAGTCCTGGGGTCTGTAGGCTTGCTAAACTCCAGTTTGGAAGAATTGCTATAGTCATATATAGGGATGCTTACATTTACTGATAGAAAGCAACTATTGATGTGTGATTTGTAGGCTTGCCTTACTCTAGTTTGGATGAAGAAGCTGAATCATATATAGGAATATTAGCTTTGAGTTAGAGGAAGCATCTATGGGGGGTGCTTTTTTGGCTTGTTAAACTCTGGTTTGGAAGAAGTTCGAGAGTCTTATATAGGAACGATATCATTCATTCAGAGAAAGCAATTATAGGGAGTTGGTTTGTAGGCTTGCTAAGCTCTAGTTTGGAGGAAGGCGAGAGTCATATATAGAACGCTTACGTTCACATAAAGCGTCTACGGGGGGCCGGATTCTAGGCTTCCTAAACTCTAGCTTGGAAAAAGAGGACAGTTATGTATAGGAACTCTCGGCGGGGGATTTGTAGCATTGCTAAAATCTTAGATTGGAAAAGTTGCGAGAGTCATACATAGGAATGTTAACATTCACTCAATGAAAGCAACTCTAAGGGGTGCTTTCCAGGCTGGCTACACTCTAATTTGGAAAAAGTGCGACAGTCATATATAGGAAGGCTTATATTCACTCAGACAAAGCAATTATGTGTAGGTGTATAGTAGGCATGCTAACTCTAGTTTGGAAAATTTCGAGAGCCATGTATAAGAAAGCTTACAGTAACTTAGAGAAAGCAACGAACAGGGGTGGAGTGTAGACTTGCTAAACTCTAGTTTGGAGGAAGTGCCATAGTCATATATAGGAACGCTTAAATTCATTCAGAGAAAACAGCTGTCGGGGATTTGTTTGTAGACTTATTCAACTCTAGTTTGGAAGAAGTGCGAGAGACATATATAGGAATGTTTACATTGACTCAAAGAAAGCAACTATGGGGGAGTGTTATTTTGGCATGCCAGATGCTAGTTAGGAAGAAGTACAAGACTCATATATAGGAACGCTTACATTCACACAGCGAGAGCAACTACGGAGTAGTGTCAGGTAGACATATTAAAGTCTAGCTTGGGAGAAGTTCCAGAGTCCTATATAGGAAAGGTAACAGCCACTTTGAAAAAGCAAGTCTTGGCGGGTGGTTTGTAGGCCTGCAAAACCTTGTTTTGGTTGAAGTGTGAGAATCATATATGAGAACGCTTACATTCACTCAGAGAAAGCAACGATGGGGTTGTTTGTAGGCTTACTAAACTGCAGTTTAGAAGAAGCAGGAGAATCACATATAGGAGCACATACATTTTGACGCACTGAAAGTAACTATGGGGTGGTGTTTTATAGGCATGCTAAACTCTAGTTTGGATGAAGTTTGAGAATCACATATAAGAAAGCTTAGAGTCACTTAGAGAAAGCAAATCTCTGGGTGTGGAATGTAGGCCTGCTAAACTCTATTTTGGTTTAAGAGTGAGAGTCATATATGGGAAGGCTTACATTCCCTCAGAGAAAGCAACGACGGCGTGGTGGTTTGTAGGCATACTAAACTCTAGTTTGGAAGAAGTAGGAGAATGATATATGGGAACGCTTACATTCACGTAGAGAAAGCAATTATGGGGTGGCGTTTTTGTAGCCATGTTAATCTCTAGTTTGGAAGAAGTTAAGGAGTAATATATAGGAAAGGGTACAGTCATAGAAACCAACTCTCGGGGGATGTTTTGTACACCTGCAAAACTCCAGTTTGGAAGAAGGGGGAGAGTCATATTGGGGACCGCGTGCATTCACTCAGAGAAATCAACGATGGGATTGTGATTTGTAGGCATAGTCAACTCTAGTTTGGAAGAAGTACGAGAATCGTATATAGGAAAGCTTACCTTCACGCAGAGAAAGCAACTATGGAGTGATGTTTGTATGCCTACTAAAATATAGTTTGGAGGAAGTTCGAGAGCCATATCTGGGAAGCTTACAGTCACTTAGAGAAAGCAACTCTCGGGGGTGTTTCGTAGGCCTGCTAAACTCTATTTTCAATGAAGTGTTAGAATAATATATGGGAACTCAGTGAAAGCAACGTTGTGGTTGTGGTTCCTAGGCATACTAACCTGTAATTTGGAAAAAGCAAGAGAATCACATGTAGAACCGCTTACATTCCGGCACCGAATGCAACTATGGGGTGGTGTTTTGTAGGGTGCAAAACTCTAGTTTGGACGAAGTTTGAGAGTCATATATAGGAAAGTTTAAAGTCACGTAGAGAAAGCAACTCTCTGGGTGTGGAATGTAGAGTTATTTTGGTTGAAATAGTTATTTTGGTTGAAGTGTGAGAGTCATATATGGGAACGCTTACATTCACTCAGAGAAAACAACGTTTGGGTGGTGGTTTGTAGGGCATACTAAACTGTAGTTTGGAAGAAGTACGAGAGTCCTATATAGGAACACTTACATTCACACAGAGAAAGCACTTATGGCATCAGGTTTTGTAGGCATGCTAAACTGCAGTTTGGAAGAAGTTGGAGAACCTTATACAGGAAAGATTACCGTCACCTAGGGAAAGCAACTCTCGGGAGATTTTTTTTGTACACATGCTAAACTCTAATTTGGATGAAGTGTGAGAGTCAAACATGGGACCGCTTACATTCCCTCAGAGAAACAACACTTGGGTGGTTTTTGTAGGCATACTAAATAGTTTGGAAGAAGTACGAGAATGATATTTGGGAACGCTTACATTCACACAGAGAAAGCAACTACGGGGTGGTGTTTTGTAAGCATGCTATAGTTTGGAAGAAGTTCTAAACCTGAACAGTCACTTAGAGAAAGCAACTCTTGGTGGGTGATTTTTAGGTCTGCTAAATTGTATTTTGAAAGAAGTACCAGAGTCATATATACTAATGCTTACATTCATGCAAAGAAAAAACCATGGGGTGATGTTTTGTGGGCATGTTAACCTGTAGTTTGGAAGAAGTTGGAGAGTCTTATTTAGGAAAGCTTACAGTCACCTAGAGAAAGTAACTCTCGGGAGAGCCTTTCTTGGCCTGCTAAACTCTACTTTGCATCAATTGTGAGAGTCAAACATGGGAATGCTTTCATTCATTCAGAGAACGCAACGTTTGGGTGGTGGTTTGTAGGCATTCTAAACTGTATTTTGGAGGAAGTACGAGAGTCATGTATATGAACGCTTACATTCAGGCAGAGAAAGCAACTCTGGGGTCGTATTTTGTTGGCATGCTAAACTGTGGTTTGGAAGAAGTTCGAGAGTCTTATATAGGAAAGATTACAGTGACACAGAGAAAACAACTCTCGGAAGTTTATTGGTAGGCCTGCTAAACTCTAACTTGGATGAAATGTGAGAACACTTGCATTCATTCACTCAGAGAAAGAAACATGGTGATGGTTTGAAGGCATAATAACTGTAGTTGGGAAGAAGTAGGAGAGTCATATATATGAACCGTTACATTCACGCAGAGAACGCAACTGTGGGGTGACGATGTATGCATGTTAATCTGTAGTTTGGAGGAAGTGCGAGAGTCATATCTGGGGAAAATTACAGTCACTTAGGGAAAGGAACCATCCTGGGTTGGTTTGTAGATCTGCTAAATTCTATTTTGGAAACAGAGTGTGAGTCATATATGGGAACGCTTATGTTCACTCCTAGAAAGCAACCACTGCGTGGTGTTTTGTTGGCATGGTGTAGTTTGAAAGAAGTTGGAGATTCTTATATAGGAAAGTTTACAATCACCTAGAGAAAGCAAATCACGGGGTGTTGTTTGTAGGCCTGCTAAACTCTAATTAAGATGAAGTGAGAGAGGCATATATATGAACGCTTATATTGATGCAGAGAAAGCAACTATGGGGTGGTGTTTTGTAGGCCTGCTAAAATATAATTTGGAAGAAGTTCGAAAACAGACAGTCACTTAGAGAAAGCCACTCTCGGCGGTTGATTTTTCGGTCTGCTGAATTGTATTATGAAAGAAGTACCAGAGTCATATATACAAACGCTTACATTCATGCAGAGAAAGCAACTCTGGGGTGGTGTTTTCTAGGCATGCTAAACTCTAGTTTGGACGAAGTTTGAGAATCACATATAAGAAAGCTTAGAGTCGCTTAAAGCAAATCTCTGGGTGTGGAATGTAGGCGTGCTAAACTCTATTTTGGTTTCGGAGTGAGAGTCATATATGGGAAGGCTTACATTCACTCAGAGAAAGCAACGATGGTGTGGTGGTTTGTAGACATACTGAACTCTAGTTTGGAAGAAGTAGGAGAATGATATATGGGAACGCTTACATTCATGCAGAGAAAGCAATTATGGGGTGGCTTTTTTGTAGCCATGCTAATCTCTATTTTGCAAGAAGTTAAAGAGAAATATATAGGAAAGCATACCGTCATTTATAGAAACCAACTTTCGGGGGATGGTTTGTAGGCCTGCAAAACTCTACTTTGGAAGAAGGGGGAGAATCATATGGGGGACTGGGTACATTCACTCGGAGAAATCAACGATGGGGTTGTGGTTTGTAGGCATACTAAACTCTAGTTTGGAAGAAGGACGAGAATCATATATAGGAACGCTTACATTCATGCAGAGAAAGCAACTATGGAGTGATGTTTGTATGCCTACTAAACGATAGATTGGAGGATGCTCGAGAGTCCTATCTGGAAAGCTTACATTCATTTAGAGAAAGCAACTCTCTGGGGGTGGTTCGTAGGCCTGCTAAACTCTATTTTCAATGAAGTGTTCGAATCATATACAGGAACGCTTACATTCACTCAGAGAAAGCAACGTTGGGGTGGCCGTTTTTGAGCATACTAAACTCTACTTTGGAAGAGGTACGAGAGACAAATACTAACGCTTACATTAACACAGAGAAAGCAAATACGGGGTGCTGTAGTGCAGGCATGCTAAACTATAGATTAGAAGAAGTTCGAAAGCTGACAGTCACTTAGAGAAAGCAACTCTTGGCGGGTGATTTTTAGGTCTGCTAAATTGTATTTTGAAAGACGTACCAGAGTCATATACAAACGCTTACATTCATGCAGAGAAAGAAACTATGGGGTGATGTGTTGTGGGGATGCTAAACTGCAGTTTGGAAGGTGTTCGAGAGTGTTATATAGGATAGCTTACAGTCACCTAGAGAAAGCAACACTCGGGACAGCTTTACAAGCCTCTAAACACTAATTAGCAGCAATTGTGAGAGTCAAACATGGGAACGCTTACATTCACTCAGAGAACGCAACGTTTGGGTGGCTGGTTTTTAAGCATTCTAAACTGTATTTTGGAGGAAGTAGGAGAGTCATATATACGAATGCTTACATTCACGCAGAGAAAGCAACTCTGTGGTCGTATTTTGTTGGCATGCTAAACTGTGGTTTGGACGAAGTTCGAGAGCCTTATATAGGAAAGATTACAGTGACACAGAGAAAACAACTCTCTGTAGTTTGTTGGTAGGTCTGCTAAACTGTGATTTGGATGAAGTGTGAGAACGCTTGCATTCACTCAGAGAAAGAACTTTGTCGTGGTGGTTTGTAGGAATAACAACTGTAGTTCGAAGAAGTAGGAGAGTCATATATGAACGGTTACATTCACGCAGAGAAAGCAACTGTGGGGTGGCGTATGTAATCATCATAATCTGTAGTTTGGAGGAAGTTCGAGAGTCATATCTGGGGAAAATTAGAGTCACATAGAGAAAGGAACAATCGGGGGCTGGTGTGTAGGTCTGCTAAATTCTATTTTGGAAGAAGAGTGAGAGTCATATATGGGAACGCTTATGTTGACTCAGAGAAATCAACGATGGGACGCTGTATTGTTGGCATGCTAAACTGTAGTTTGGAAGAAGTTCGAGAGTCTTATATAGGAAAGTTTACAGTCACCTAGAGAAAGCAACTCACAGGAGGTGGTTTGTAAGCCGCTAAACTCTAATTTGGATGAAGTGAAAGAGGCATACATGGATACGCTTCATTCACTCAGAGAAAGGTAAATTGGGGTGCCGGTTTGTAGGTATACTAACTCCAGTTTGGAAGAAGTACTAGAGTCATATATATGAACGCTTATATGGACGCAGAGAAAGCAACTATGGGGTGGTGTTTTGTAGGCCTGCTAAAATATAGTTTGGAAGAAGTTCGAAAGCAGACAGTCACTTAGAGAAAGCCACTCTCGGCGGTTCATTTTTCGGTCTGCTGAATTGTATTTTGAAAGAAATACCAGAGTCATATATTCAAACACTTACATTCATGCAGAGAAAGCAACTCTGGGGTCGTGTTTTCTAGGCATGCTAAACTCTAGTTTGGACGAAGTTTGAGAATCACATATAAGAAAGCTTAGAGTCGCTTAAAGCAAATCTCTGGGTGTGGAATGTAGGCGTGCTAAACTCTATTTTGGTTTCGGAGTGAGAGTCATATATGGGAAGGCTTACATTCACTCAGAGAAAGCAACGATGGTGTGGTGGTTTGTAGGCATACTGAACTCTAGTTTGGAAGAAGTAGGAGAATGATATATGGGAACGCTTACATTCATGCAGAGAAAGCAATTATGGGGTGGCTTTTTTGTAGCCATGCTAATCTCTATTTTGCAAGAAGTTAAAGAGAAATATATAGGAAAGCGTACCGTCATTTATAGAAACCAACTTTCGGGGGATGGTTTGTAGGCCTGCAAAACTCTACTTTGGAAGAAGGGGGAGAATCATATGGGGGACTGGGTACATTCACTCGGAGAAATCAACGATGGGGTTGTGGTTTGTAGGCATACTAAACTCTAGTTTGGAAGAAGGACGAGAATCATATATAGGAACGCTTACATTCATGCAGAGAAAGCAACTATGGAGTGATGTTTGTATGCCTACTAAACGATAGATTGGAGGATGCTCGAGAGTCCTATCTGGAAAGCTTACATTCATTTAGAGAAAGCAACTCTCTGGGGGTGGTTCGTAGGCCTGCTAAACTCTATTTTCAAAGAAGTGTTCGAATCATATACAGGAACGCTTACATTCACTCAGAGAAAGCAACGTTGGGGTGGCCGTTTTTGAGCATACTAAACTCTACTTTGGAAGAGGTACGAGAGACAAATACTAACGCTTACATTAACACAGAGAAAGCAAATACGGGGTGCTGTAGTGCAGGCATGCTAAACTGTAGATTAGAAGAAGTTCGAAAGCTGACAGTCACTTAGAGAAAGCAACTCTTGGCGGGTGATTTTTAGGTCTGCTAAATTGTATTTTGAAAGACGTACCAGAGTCATATACAAACGCTTACATTCATGCAGAGAAAGAAACTATGGGGTGATGTGTTGTGGGGATGCTAAACTGCAGTTTGGAAGGTGTTCGAGAGTGTTATATAGGATAGCTTACAGTCACCTAGAGAAAGCAACACTCGGGACAGCTTTACAAGCCTCTAAACACTAATTAGCAGCAATTGTGAGAGTCAAACATGGGAACGCTTACATTCACTCAGAGAACGCAACGTTTGGGTGGTGGTTTGTAAGCATTCTAAACTGTATTTTGGAGGAAGTAGGAGAGTCATATATACGAATGCTTACATTCACGCAGAGAAAGCAACTCTGTGATCGTATTTTGTTGGCATGCTAAACTGTGGTTTGGAAGAATTTCGAGAGCCTTATATAGGAAAGATTACAGTGACACAGAGAAAACAACTCTCTGTAGTTTGTTGGTAGGTCTACTAAACTGTGATTTGGATGAAGTGTGAGAACGCTTGCATTCACTCAGAGAAAGAACTTTGTCGTGGTGGTTTGTAGGAATAACAACTGTAGTTCGAAGAAGTAGGAGAGTCATATATGAACGGTTACATTCACGCAGAGAAAGCAACTGTGGGGTGGCGTATGTAATCATCATAATCTGTAGTTTGGAGGAAGTTCGAGAGTCATATCTGGGGAAAATTAGAGTCATTTAGAGAAAGGAACAATCGGGGGCTGGTGTGTAGGTCTGCTAAATTCTATTTTGGAAAAAGAGTGAGAGTCATATATGGGAACGCTTATGTTCACTCAGAGAAATCAACGATGGGGCGCTGTATTGTTGGCATGCTAAACTGTAGTTTGGAAGAAGTTCGAGAGTCTTATATAGGAAAGTTTACAGTCACCTAGAGAAAGCAACTCACAGGAGGTGGTTTGTAAGCCGCTAAACTCTAATTTGGATGAAGTGAAAGAGGCATACATGGATACGCTTCATTCACTCAGAGAAAGGTAAATTGGGGTGCCGGTTTGTAGGTATACTAACTCCAGTTTGGAAGAAGTACTAGAGTCATATATATGAACGCTTATATGGACGCAGAGAAAGCAACTATGGGGTGGTGTTTTGTAGGCCTGCTAAAATATAGTTTGGAAGAAGTTCGAAAGCAGACAGTCACTTAGAGAAAGCAACTCTTGGCAGTGGATTTTTAGGTCTGCTAAATTGTATTTTGAAAGAAGTACCAGAGTCATATATTCAAACGCTTACATTCATGCAGAGAAAGCAACTCTGGGGTGGTGTTTTCTAGGCGTGCTAAACTCTAGTTTGGACGAAGTTTGAGAATCACATATAAGAAACTTAGAGTCACTTAGAGAAAGCAAATCTCTGGGTGTGGAATGTAGGCGTGCTAAACTCTATTTTGGTTTAGATTGAGAGTCATATATGGAAAGGGTTACATTCACTCAGAGAAAGCAACGATGGTGTGGTGGTTTGTAGGCATACTAAACTCTAGTTTGGAAGAAGTAGGAAAATGATATATGGGAACGCTTACATTCATGCAGAGAAAGCAATTATGGGGTGGCTTTTTTGTACCCATGCTAATCTCTAGTTTGGAAGAAGTTATATAGGAAAGCGTACACTCATTTATAGAAACCAACTTTCGGGGGATGAAGGGAAGGCCTGCAAAACTCTACTTTGGAAGAAGTGGGAGAGTCATATTGGGGACCACGTACATTGACTCAGAGAAATCGAGGATGGGGTTGTGTTTTGTAGGCATACTAAACTCTAGTTTGGAGAAAGTACAAGAATCATATATAGGAACGCTTACATTCATGCAGAGAAAGCAACTATGGAGTGAGGTTTGTATGCCTACTAAACTATAGTTTGGAGGAAGTTTAGAATCTTATATAGCAAAGCTTACAGTCACCTAGAGAGAGCAACTCTTGGGAGATGGTTTCTAAGCCTGATAATTTGCACCAACTCTTAAAGTCAAGTATGGGAAGGTTTACATCCACTCAGAACGCAAGGTTTGGGTTGCAGTTTGTGGCCTTAATTGTAGTTCGGAAGAAGTAGGAAAGTCATATATATGAACGGTTACATTCACGCAGACAAACCAGCTATGGAGTGATGTGTGTATGCCTACTAAACTATAGTTTGGAGGATGTTCGAGAGTCATATCTGGAAAGCTTGCAGTCATTTAGAGAAAGAAACTCTCAGGGGGTGGTTCGTAGGCCTGCTAAACTCTATTTTCAAAGAAGTGTTAAAATCATATACAGGAACGCTTACATTCACTCAGAGAAAGCAACGTTGGGGTGGCCGTTTGTGAGCATACTAAACTCTACTTTGGAAGAGGTACAAGAGACATAAATACGAACGCTTACATTAACACAGAGAAAGCAAATACGGGGTGCTGTAGTGCAGGCATGCTAAACTATAGATTAGAAGAAGTTCGAAAGCTGACAGTCACTTAGAGAAAGCAACTCTTGGCGGGTGATTTTTTAAGTCTGCTAAATTGTATTTTGAAAGACGTGTCAGAGTCTTATATACAAACGCTTACATTCATGCGTAGAAAGAAACTATGGGGTGATGTGTTGTGGGGATGCTAAACTGCAGTTTGGAAGAAGTTCGAGAGTGTTATGTAGGATAGCTTACAGTCACCTAGAGAAAGCAACACTCAGGAGAGCTTTGCAAGCCTGCTAAACTCTAACAAGCAGCGATTGTGAGAGTCAAACATGGGAACGCTTACATTCACTCAGAGAACACAACGTTTGGGTGGTGGTTTGTAGGCATAATAACTGTAGTTCGGAAGAAGTAGGAGAGTCATATATGAACGGTTACATTCACGCAGAGAAAGCAACTGTTGGGTGGAGTATGTATGCATGCTAATCTGTAGTTTGGAGGAATTTCGAGAGTCATATCTGGGGAAAATTACAGTCACTTAGAGAAAGCAACCATCGGGGGCCATTTTGTAGATCTGCTAAATTCTATTTTGAAAGAAGAATGAGAGTCATATATGGGAACGCTTATGATCACGAAAAGAAATCAACTATGGGGCGGTGGTTTTTTGGCATGCTAAACTGTAGTTTGGAAGAAGTTCGCGAGTCTTACATAGGAAAGTTTACAGTCACCCAGAGAAAGCAACTCTCGGGAGATTGTTTCTAAGCATGCTAAATTCTAGATTGCATCAATTGTGAGAGTCAAACATGGGAACGCTTACATTGACTCAGAGAACGCAACGTTTGGGTGGTGGTTTGTAAGCATTCTAAACTGTATTTTGGAGGAAGTAGGAGAGTCATATATACGAATGCTTACATTCACGCAGAGAAAGCAACTCTGTGATCGTATTTTGTTGGCATGCTAAACTGTGGTTTCGAAGAAGTTCGAGAGCCTTACATAGGAAAGATTACAGTGACACAGAGAAAAACAAATCTCTGTAGTTTGTTGGTAGGTCTGCTAAACTGTAATTTGGATGAAGTGTGAGAACGCTTGCATTCACTCACAGAAAGAACGTTGTCGTGATGGTTTGTAGGAATAAATGCTGTAGTTCAAAAGAAGTAGGAGAGTCATATATGAACGGTTACATTCACACAGAGAAAGCAACTGTGGGGTGGCCTATGTAATCATCATAATCTAGTTTGGAGGAAGTTCGAGAGTCATATGTGGGAAAAATTAAAGTCACCTAGAGAATTGGAACCATCGGGTGTTGTGTAGGTCTGCTAAATTCTATTTTGGAAGAAGAGTGAGAGTCATATATGGGAACGCTTATGTTCACTCAGAGAAATCAACGATGGGGCGCTGTATTGTTGGCATGCTAAACTGTAGTTTGGAAGAAGTTCGAGAGTCTTATATAGGAAAGTTTACAGTCACCTAGAGAAAGCAACTCACAGGAGGTGGTTTGTGGGCCGCTAAACTCTAATTTGGATGAAGTGAAAGAGGCATACATGGATACGCTTCATTCACTCAGAGAAAGGTAAATTGGGTGCCGGTTTGTAAGTATACTAACTCCAGTTTGGAAGAAGTACGAGAGTCATATATATGAACGATTATATGGACGCAGAGAAAGCAACTATGGGGTGGTGTTTTGTAGGCATGATAAAATATAATTTGGAAGAAGTTCGAAAGCTGACAGTGACTTAGAGAAAGCAACTCTTGGCGGTTGATTTTGAGGTCTGCTAAATTGTATTTTGATAGAAGTACAAGAGTCATATATAAAATCGCTTATATTTATGCTGAGAAAGAAACTATGTGGTGATGTTTTGTTGGCGTGCTGAAATGTAGTTTCGAAGAAGTTCGACAGTCTTTTATAGGAAAGCTTACAGTCCCCCAGAGGAAGCAACTTTCGAGAGATAGTTTGTAAGCCTGCTAAACTCTACTTTGCATCATTTGGAACAGTCATACTTGGGAACGCTAACATTCTCTCAGAGAACGCAACGTTTGGTTGGTTGTTTGTAAGCATACTAAACTGTATTTTGGAAGAAGTAGCAGAGTCATATATATGAGTGCTTACATTCACGCAGAGAGGGCAACTATGGGGTGGTGTTTTGTAGGCATGCAAATCTCTAGTTGCGAAGAAGTTAAGAGTAATAGGAAAGCTTACAGTCTCACAGAGAAAGCAACCCTTGGGGGCCGGTTTGTAGTTCTGCTAAATTCTATTTTGGATGAAGTGTGAATCATAAATGGGAACGCTAACATTCACTCAGAGAAAGCAAGGTTGCGGTGGTGATTTTTAGTCACACTAAACTGGAGTTTGGAGGAAGTACGAGAATAAAAGAATGCTTACATTCACTCAGAAAAAGCAACGTTGGGGAGGTGGTTGGTAGGTGTACTATACTTTGGAAGAAGTACGAGCGTGATGCATAGGAACGCTTACATTCACGCAAACTATGGGGTGGCCTTTTGTTGGCATGCTAAACTATGTCCCAAAGTCATATATAGGAAAGCTTATAGTGAAAGAAAGCAACTCTCGGGCGGTGTTTTGTAGGTCCGGCAAATTGCATTTTGAAAGCAGTCTGAGATTCATATAAGGGAAGGCCTATATCCACTCAGAGAAAGCAATGTTAGGCTGGTGGTTTGTAGGCATACTAAACTGTATTTTGGAACTCATATGTATGACTCTCACACTTGATCCAAATTAGAGTTCACCAGGCCTATAAACCACATCCTGAGAGTTGCTTTCTCTAGGTGAATGTAAGCTTTCCTATGTAAAACTCTCGAACTTCTTCCAAACTAAAGTTTAGCATGCCAACAATACACCACCGCATCGTTGCTTTCTCTGAGTGAACATAAGCATTCCCTTATATGAATCACTTTTTCCAAAATAGAATTTAGCAGACCTACAAACCAGTCCCCGATGGTTGATTTAGCTATGTGACTGTAATTTTCCCCAGATATGACTCTCAAACTTCCTCCAAAGTATAGATTAACATGCGTACATACACCACCCAACAGTTTCTTTCTCTGCGTGAATGTAACTGTTCATATATATGACTCTCCTACTTCTTCCGACCTACAGTTATTATGCCTACAAACCACCACCCAAACGTTGTGTTCTCTCCGTGAATGTAAGCTTTCCCATATTTGACTCTCACAATTGCTGCTAATTAGTGTTTAGAGGCTTGCAAAGCTGTCCCGAGTGTTGTTTTCTCTAGGTGACTGTAGCTATCCTATATAACACTCTGGAAGTCCTTTCAAACTGCAGTTTAGCATGCCAACAACACATCACCCCATAGTTTCTTTCTCTGCATAAATGTAAGCGTTTGTATATATGACTCTTGTACGTCTTTCAAAATACAATTTAGCAGACCTAAAAATCACCCGCCAAGAGTTGCTTTCTCTAAGTGACTGTCAGCTTTCGAACTTCTTCCAATCTATAGTTTAGCATGCCTGCACTACAGCACCCCGTATTTGCTTTCTCTGTGTTAATGTAAGCGTTCCTATGTATGTCTCTCGTGCCTCTTCCAAAGTAGAGTTTAGTATGCTCAAAAACGGCCACCCCAACGTTGCTTTCTCTGAGTGAATGTAAGCGTTCCTGTATATGATTCGAACACTTCATTGAAAATAGAGTTTAGCAGGCCTACGAACCACCCCCAGAGAGTTGCTTTCTCTAAATGACTGTAAGCTTTCCAGATATGACTCTCGAACATCCTCCAATCTATCGTTTAGTAGGCATACAAACATCACTCCATAGTTGCTTTCTCTGCATGAATGTAAGCGTTCCTATAAATGATTCTCGTACTTCTTCCAAACTAGAGTTTAGTATGCCTACAAACCACAACCCCATCGTTGATTTCTCCGAGTGAATATACCCAGTCCCCCATATGACTCTCCCCCTTCTTCCAAAGTAGAGTTTTGCAGGCCTACAAATCATCCCCCGAAAGTTGGTTTCTATAAATGACGGTACGCTTTCCTATATATTACTCTTTAACTTCTTGCAAAATAGAGATTTGCATGGCTACAAAAAAGCCACCCCATAATTGCTTTCTCTGCATGAATGTAAGCGTTCCCATATATCATTCTCCTACTTCTTCCAAACTAGAGTTCAGTACGCCTACAAACGACCACACCATCGTTGCTTTCTCTGAGTGAATGTAAGCCTTCCCATATATGACTCTCACTCTGAAACCAAAATAGAGTTTGGCACACCTACATTCCACACCCAGAGATTTGCTTTAAGCGACTCTAAGCTTTCTTATATGTGATTGTCAAACTTCGTCCAAACTAGAGTTTAGCATGCCTAGAAACCACCCCACAGTTGCTTTCTCTGCATGAATGTAAGCGTTCATATACATGACTCTCGTACTTCCTCCAAAATACAGTTTAGAATGCCTACAAACCACCACCCAAACGTTGCGTTCTCTGAATGAATGAAAGCATTCCCATGTTTGACTCTCACAATTGATGCAAAGTAGAGTTTAGCAGGCCAAGAAAGGCTCTCCCGAGAGTTGCTTTCTCTAGGTGACTGTAAGCTTTCCTAAATAAGACTCTCCAACTTCTTCCAAACTACAGGTTAACATGCCCACAAAACATCACCCCATGGTTTTTTCTTTGCATGAATGTAAGCATTAGTATATATGACTCTGGTACTTCTTTCAAAATACAATTTAGCAGACCTAAAAATCACCCACCAAGAGTTGCTTTCTCTAAATGACTGTTCAGGTTTGGAACTTCTTCCAAACTATAGCATGCTTACAAAACACCACCGCGTAGTTGCTTTCTCTGTGTGAATGTAAGCCTTCCCAAATATCATTCTCGTACTTCTTCCAAACTATTTAGTATGCCTACAAAAACCACCCCAGTGTTGTTTCTCTGAGGGAATGTAAGCGGTCCCATGTTTGACTCTCACACTTCATCCAAATTAGAGTTTAGCATGTGTACAAAAAAAATCTCCCGAGAGTTGCTTTCCCTAGGTGACGGTAATCTTTCCTGTATAAGGTTCTCCAACTTCTTCCAAACTGCAGTTTAGCATGCCTACAAAACCTGACGCCATAAGTGCTTTCTCTGTGTGAATGTAAGTGTTCCTATATAGGACTCTCGTACTTCTTCCAAACTACAGTTTAGTATGCCCTACAAACCACCACCCAAACGTTGTTTTCTCTGAGTGAATGTAAGCGTTCCCATATATGACTCTCACACTTCAACCAAAATAACTCTATTTCAACCAAAATAACTCTACATTCCACACCCAGAGAGTTGCTTTCTCTACGTGACTGTAAACTTTCCTATATATGACTCTCAAACTTCGTCCAAACTAGAGTTTTGCAAGCCTACAAAACACCACCCCATAGTTGCATTCGGTGCCGGAATGTAAGCGGTTCTACATGTGATTCTCTTGCTTCTTCTAGGAACCACAACCACAACGTTGCTTTCACTGAGTTCCCATATATTATTCTAACACTTCATTGAAAATAGAGTTTAGCAGGCCTACGAAACACCCCCGAGGGTTGCTTTCTCTAAGTGACTGTAAGCTTCCCAGATATGGCTCTCGAACTTCCTCCAAACTATATTTTAGTAGGCATACAAACATCACTCCATAGTTGCTTTCTCTGCGTGAAGGTAAGCGTTCCTATATACAATTCTCGTACTTCTTCCAAACTAGAGTTGACTATGCCTACAAATCACAATCCCATCGTTGATTTCTCTGAGTGAATGCACGCGGTCCCCAATATGACTCTCTCCCACTTCCAAACTGGAGTTTTGCAGGTGTACAAAACATCCCCCGAGAGTTGGTTTCTATGACTATACCCTTTCCTATATATTACTCCTTAACTTCTTCCAAACTAGAGATTAGCATGGCTACAAAAACGCCACCCCATAATTGCTTTCTCTACGCGAATGTAAGCGTTCCCATATATCATTCTCCTACTTCTTCCAAACTAGAGTTTAGTATGCCTACAAACCACCACGCCGTCGTTGCTTTCTCTGAGGGAATGTAAGCCTTCCCATATATGACTCTCACTCTTAAACCAAAATAGAGTTTAGCAGGCCTACATTCCACACCCAGAGATTTGCTTTCTCTAAGTGACTCTAAGCTTTCTTATATGTGATTCTCAAACTTCGTCCAAACTAGAGTTTAGCATGCCTATAAAACACCACCCCATAGTTACTTTCAGTGCGTCAAAATGTATGTGCTCCTATATGTGATTCTCGTGCTTCTTCCAAACTGCAGTTTAGTAAGCCTACAAACAACCCCATCATTGCTTTCTCTGAGTGAATGTAAGCGTTCTCATATATGACTCTCACACTTCAACCAAAACAGGGTTTTGCAGGCCTACAAACCACCCGCCAAAACTTGCTTTTTCAAAGTGGCTGTTACCTTTCCTATATAGGACTCTGGAACTTCTCCCAAGCTAGACTTTAATATGTCTACCTGACACTACTCCGTAGTTGCTCTCGCTGTGTGAATGTAAGCGTTCCTATATATGAGTCTTGTACCTCTTCTTAACTAACATCTGGCATGCCAAAATAACACTCCCCCATAGTTGCTTTCTTTGAGTCAATGTAAACATTCCTATATATGTCTCTCGCACTTCTTCCAAACTAGAGTTGAATAAGTCTACAAACCAATCCCCGACAGCTGTTTTCTCTGAACGAATTTAAGCGTTCCTATATATGACTATGGCACTTCCTCCAAACTAGAGTTTAGAAAGCCTACACTCCACCCCTGTTCTTTGCTTTCTCTAAGTTACTGTAAGTTTTCCTATACATGGCTCTCAAAATTTTCCAAACTAGAGTTAGCATGCCTACTATACACCTACACATAATTGCTTTGTCTGAGTGAATATAAGCCTTCCTATATATGACTGTCGCACTTTTTCCAAATTAGAGTGTAGCCAGCCTGGAAAGCACCCCTTATAGTTGCTTTCATTGAGTGAATGTTAACATTCCTATGTATGACTCTCGCAACTTTTCCAATCTAAGATTTTAGCAATGCTACAAATCCCCCGCCGAGAGTTCCTATACATAACTGTCCTCTTTTTCCAAGCTAGAGTTTAGGAAGCCTAGAATCCGTCCCCCCGTAGACGCTTTATGTGAACGTAAGCGTTCCTATATATGACTCTCGCCTTCCTCCAAACTAGAGCTTAGCAAGCCTACAAACCAACTCCCTATAATTGCTTTCTCTGAATGAATGATATCGTTCCTATATAAGACTCTCGAACTTCTTCCAAACCAGAGTTTAACAAGCCAAAAAAGCACCCCCCATAGATGCTTCCTCTAACTCAAGGCTAATATTCCTATATATGATTCAGCTTCTTCATCCAAACTAGAGTAAGGCAAGCCTACAAATCACACATCAATAGTTGCTTTCTATAAGTAAATGTAAGCATCCCTATATATGACTATAGCAATTCTTCCAAACTGGAGCTTAGCAAGCCTACAGACCCCAGGACTCCACTCCATAGTACCCTGGGCATTGGCGCCTGCCTGTCATGCAGGACATAGGGGCGGACGCTCATCTCTGACACGGCATTGGTGGATTGTAGGCTTTTTTAAGTTTTTGAATTGAAGAACTCTGAGAATTGGAATTCGGTTTAGGGTAAGGTTAGGTGTTAGGGACTAGGATTAGATTTAGGGGTTAGGGTTTTAGGTTAGAATTAGGGTTAGGATTACTGTTAGGGTTAGAGATTAGGATTATGTTTAGTGGTTGGGTTTAGGTTTAGGGTGAGAGGCAAGAGTAAGGGTCAGGGATTAGGGTTACTGTTAGGAGTTAGATTCGGGGCTTACGAAGGGTTTGGTTTAGTGATAGGGTTAGGGCTTACGTTTAACGGTGTGTGTTAGGGCACGGGCCCCGTCTAATGTACGGGGCACTGTGGGTGTGGAGCAAGGCTGCGTCCCCACTTCATCTTACCCTGGGTGTTGGGCTTCAACTGTCACCCAGGACAAAGGCAGAGGCTCATGAAACGCATGGTTAGGATTAAGGTTTAAGGTTAGGGTCAAGGTTGAGGGTTAGGGTGAGGGTTAACAGTTAGAGTTAGTGTAAGGGGGTTAGGGATAGGGTTAGGGTTAAGGGTTAGGTTTATGGTTCAGGTTTAAGGTTAGCACTAGAGGGTAGGGTTAGTGTAACTGTAGGTCAGTGTTGCGGTTAGATCTCTAGGCATTAGGGTAAAGGTCAGGGTTAGGGTTAAGAGTTAGGGTTAAGTTTAATGGTTAAGGATTGGGATTAGGGTTGAGGATTAGGGTTAAGATTATGGGTAATGACTCAGGATCAAAGGTTAGGGTTATTTTTAGGCGTAGGGTTAGCGTAAGGGGTTAGGGTTAGTGTTAGTGTTGTTGGTAGGGTTAAGGTTAGGGTTGGCGTTTCAGAATTAGGGATTAGGTGTTATGGTTATGGCTAGGAGTTAGCGTTAGATTTACGGTACAGGTCTTGTTCTCAGGGTGTCATGCATTAACGTTAAGATAAGGGGTTAAAGTTAGGGTTACGGTGAGCTTTACCTGTTAAGGTGAGCAGTAGGATCAGGGTTAGGTGTTATGTTCTGGGTTAGGGTTATGGGTGAGGGGTAGGGTTTATCCTTAGGGCACGGGCCCTGTATGCACTAGGAGGCGAAGTTAGGGGTCTGTGATGGTCGCTGGGAACCCACTCTATCGCACGCAGTGTATGGGCCTCTGGGTTTCATGCAGGACACTGTGGCAGAGCCGGCTTTCATGCATGGCTTAGTAGGATTGTAGGCTTTCAAAACTCTGAGAAAGCAAGAAGTCTGAGAATTAGATTTCAGGTTAGGATTATGGCACGGTTTAGGGATGAAGATTAGTGGTTAGGGTGAGGGCTTAGGGTTAGGGGTTAGGGTTAGGGTTAGGGTTGCTGGTAGGGTGAAGGTTAGGTTTGACGTTTTAGAATTAGGGATGAGGTGTTACGGTTATGACTATGGTTTAGGATTAGAATTACGGGATAGGGCTTCTTCTCAAGGTGTTATGCATTCACGTTAAGTTAAGGGGCTAAGTTAGGGTTACGGGGAGGTTTATGTTTTAAGGTGAGCAATAGGATCAGGGTTAGGTGTTATGTTCAGGGTGAGGGTTATCTGTTAGGGGTAGTGTTTATACTTAGCGTACGGGCCCTGTCTGCACTGGGCGGGGGGCGGGGGTTAGGGGGATGGGATTGTCCCCGGGAACACACTCTATCGTACGCTGGGTATGGGCTCCTGGGTTTCATGCAGGACACAGTGGCAGAGCCCCCTTTTACTCATGGCATGGGAGGATTGTAGGCTTTCTAAACTCTGAGAAAGCAAGAACTCTGAGAATTAGATTTAGGGGTAGGATTCTGGTAATGTTTAGGGATGAAGATTAGTGTCAGGGTGGGGTCTTGGGTTAGGGGTTGGGGTTAAAGGTTAGTGTTAGGTTTAACAGTTACAGTTAGGTTTACGGTTAAGTCTCAGGGTTCGGGTTAAGGTTTGGGTTTAGCGTTTGGCACAGGGGTAGGCTTCAGTGTTAGCTTCATGGTTAAAGATTAGGAGTAGGGTTAGTGTGAGGGTTAAGGGTAAGGGTCAAGATTAAGGGTTCAGGTTGGGGTTAGGCTTAGGTTTAGGGTTAGGGGTCAAGGGTTAGGATTAGGGTTAAGTGTTGGGCTTAGGGTTGGGGTTTAGTGTTAAGTTTATCGTTAAGGATTAGGGTTAGGGTCAGGGTTAAATGCTTGGGTGCGGGTAATGGTTAGGGTCAGGGTTAAGGTTTATGGATAGGGTTAGTGTTAAGGGTTTATGGGTAGGTTTAGGGTTCAGGGTTAGAGTTAGCATTAGGGCTTAAGGTTAGGATTAGGTGGTAGGTTAGATTTTAGGGTTAGATCTAGGCGTTAGAGTAAGGGTTAAGAGATAGGGTTAGGTTTAATGCTTAGGATTAGGGTTAGGGTTTGGGGTTAAATTAAGTGTTAGGGGTTGGGTTTAAGGATCAAAGGTTAGTGTTATTTTTAGCTGTAGTGTTAGGGTTAGGGATAAGGGATAAGGTTGGCGTGAGGGTTTTCCTTACTGTTAGGGTTAAGGTCAGGCTTAGATTAAAGGTTAAGGTTAGGGTCAGCGTTAAGGGTTAGGGTGAGGGTTAACGGTTACGGTAAAGGTTAAGCGTTAGTGTTAGGGATTAGCGATTAGGGTTTTTGGTAAGTGTTAGGGTTAGGAGTTAGTGTTTTATGAAGGGGTATGGTTAGAATTAGGATTGGGGTTAGTCTTAGGGTTAGGTTTAGGAGTTAGGTTTAGGGTAAAAGGATAGGATTAGGGTTAAGGGTTGGGCTCAGGTTTAGGGTTAAAGTTTAGTGTTAGGGTTAATGTTTAGTGTTATGGTCCAGTTTAAGTGTTAGGGTGAGGGTTAACGGTTAGGATTAGGCTTAGAGGTTGGGGATATAGTGAGGGTTCAGTGTTAGGGTTAGGTTTAGGGTTCAGGGTTAAGGTTAGCTGTAGGGGTTATGGTTAGGGTTAGGTGTTAGGTTAGTGTCAGGGTTAGGTCTAGTCGTGAGGGTAAGGTTTAGGGTTAGCTTTAAGAGCTAGGGTTAGGTTTAATGGTTAGGATTAGGATTAGGGTTAAAGCTTAGGGTAATGCTCAGGGATTAGGGTGAAGGCTTAAGGGTTTTTGTTAGGCATAGCGTTGGGGTTAGAAGTAAGGGTTACTGTCAGTGTTAGGGTTGTAGGCAGGGTTACGGTTAGAGTTAGCGGTTTAGAATTAGGGTTAGGGATTAGGTGTTACAGTGACGACCAGGAGATAGGGTTAGAATTATGGGATAGGGGTTGTTCTCAGGAAATGGGTTATGCATTAACGTTAGGATAAGAGGTTAAAGTTAGGCTCATGGTGAGGTTTACGTGTTAAGGGGAGAAATAGGAACAGGGTTAGGTGTTATGTTCACGGTGAGGGATATCTGTTACAGGTATTGTTTATGCTTAGCGAACGGGCCCTGTCTGCCTTAGGCGGGGGTGGGGGGAGGTTAGGGGACTGGGATTGTCACCAGGATCCCACTGTATCGTACTCTGGGTATGGGCCCGTAGGTTTGATGCAGGACACAGTGGTAGAGCCTCCTTTCACGCATGGCATGGGAGGATTGCAGGCTTTCTAAACTCTAAGAAAGCAAGAAGTCTGAGAATTAGATTTAGGGTTAGGATTCTGGTTAGGGTTAAGGATGAAGTTTAGTGTTAGGGTGAGGGCTTAGGGTTAGGGATTAGGGTTAGGGTTAAAGGTTACTCTTAGGTTTAACGGTTACAGTTCGGTTTAGGGTTGAGGTTTACGGTTAGGGTTAAGATGAGGGGTTAGGGTTTGGTATAGGGTTAGGGTTAGGTACAGGGTTAGGGTTAAGTGTTAGGTTTACGGTTGAAGATTAGGATTAGGGTTAGGATTAAAGGTTAGTGTGAGAGTTAACGGTTAGGGTTAAGGTTAAGAGTTAGGGTTAGGGTTTAGGTTTAGGGTTATGGGTTAGGGTTAGCTTTAGGGTTCGAGTTATGTGTTAGGGTTTGTGTTAGAGGTTAGGGTTAGGTTTACTGGTCACGGTTAGGGTTACGTTTAGGGGTTAGCATTAGGGTTAAGGATTAGGTTTAGGATAAGGGTTTAGAGTTAGTGTTGGGGTTTAGGCTCGGGGCTTAGGTTCAGGGTCAGGGGTTAGCGTTGGTGGTAGGGCTTAGATTTATCGGTCAGTTTAAGGGCACAGGACCTGGTTAATCTACTGTGAGAGGGGTGCGGTCGGAGTCATCACGAAAGCACAACATCATTCCCTGGGCCCTGGGACAAGATCTACATGCAGGACTCAGGCGGAGCCTCATCTCACACATGGCATGGCTGTATTATAGGCTTGCTTCACTCGGGAATGGAAGTAGTGTGAGAATTAGGGTTAGGGTTGGGGTTAGGGGTTTCGAGTTAGGGGTTAGGCTTGGAGTCAGGGTTAGGTGCTAGGGATTAGTGGTTAGGGTTAGAGTTAGTGTTACGGGTTAGGTGTTAACTCTGGTTTAGGGGGCCAGGGTAAGGTTTAGGTTTGGAGTTAGCGTTAGGTTTAGGCGTTAGGGTTAAGGGATAGGGTTAGGGTTAAGGGTTAGGCTTAGGGTAAGGGTTCAGGTTTAGGGTTAGGGTCAGGGTTAAGGGTTAGGGTGAGGGTTAACAGTTAGGGATAGGGTTAGGGGCTTAGGGATAGGATTAGGTTTAAGGGTTAGGTTTATGGTTCAGGTTTAAGGTTAACATTAGGGGGTTAGGGTTAGTGTTAACTGTAAGTCAGTGTTAGGGTTAGATCTCTAGGCATTAAGGTAAAGGTTAGGTTTAAGGTTAAGTGTTAGGGTTATGTTTAATGGTTAGGCTTGGGATTAGGGTTAAGTGTTAGGGTTAAGGTTAGGGGTTATGACTAAGGATCAACGGTTAGGGTTATTTTTATGCATAGGGTTAGGGTAAGGTGTTAGGGTTAGTGTTAGTGTTGTTGGTAGGGTTAAGGTTAGGGTTGGCGTTTCAGAATTCGGGATCAGGTGTTATGGTTATGGCTAGGAGTTAGCGTTAGAATTACAGTATAGTGCTTTTTCTCAGGGTGTCATGCATTAACGTTAAGATAAGGTGTTAAAGTTAGGGTTATGGTGAGCTTTACCTCTTAAGGTGAGCAGTATGATCAGGGTTAGGTGTTATGTTCTGGGTTAGTCTTATGGGTGAGGGGTAGGGTTTATGCTCTGGGCACGGGCCCTGTATGCACTAGGAGGCAAAGATAGGGGTCTGTGATGGTCGCTGGTAACCTACTCTATCGTATGCAGTGTATGGGCCTCTGGTTTCCTGCAGGACACTGTCGCAGAGCGGGCTTTCATGCATGGCTTAGTAGGATTGTAGGCTTTCAAAACTCTGAGAAAGCAAGAAGTCTGAGAATTAGATTTCGGGTTAGGATTACGGCACGGTTTAGGGATGAAGATTAGTGTTAGGGTGAGGGCTTAGGGTTAAGGGTTAGGGTTAGGGTTAGGGTTGATGGTAGGTTGAAGTTTAGGGTTGGCACTTTAGAATATGGATGAGGTGTTATGGTTATGGCTAGGGGTTAGGTTTAGAATTATGGGATAGGGCTTCTTCTTTGGGTGCTATGCATTAACGTTAACATAAGGGGATAAATTAGTGTTATGGTTAGGTTTATGTTTTAAGGTGAGCAACAGGATCAGGGTTAGGTTTTATGTTTGGAGTTAGGGTTATCTGTTAGGGATAGTGTTTTTGCTTAGCGCACGGGCCCTGTCTTCACCAGGAGGGGGGGGTTAGGGACTAGGATTGCCACTGGGAACCCGCTCTATCATGCACTAGTTATGGGCCCCCGGGTTTCTTGCAGGACACAGTGGCAGAGCCTCCTTTTACTCATGACGTGGGAGAATTGTAGGCTTTCTAAACTCTGAGAAAGCAAGAAGTCTGAGAATTAGATTTAGGGGTAGGTTTATGGTAATGTTTAGGGATGAAGGTTAGTGTTAGGGTGCGTTCTTAAGGTCAGTGGTTAGGGTTAAAGGTTAGTGTTAGGTTTAACCGTTACAGTCAGGTTTATGGTTATGTTTTAGGGTTAGGGTTAAGGTTAAGGTTTAGCGTTTGGTACAGTGTTAGGCTTAAGTTTTAGCTTTAGGGTTAAAGATTAGGATTAGGGTTAGGGTTAAGGGCTAGTGTGAGGGTTAATGATAAGGATCAAGACTAAGGGCTAGGGTTTTTGTTAGTGTTAGGAATAAGTCTTCGTGTAGGATTTAGGGTTAGCGTTAAGTGTTATGGTTAGGGTTAGGTTTAGGGTTCATGGTTAGTGTTATGTTTAGGGGTTAGTGTTAGGGTTAGGGCTTAGGTTTAGGGTAAGGTTTTAGAGTTCGTGTTCAGCGTTACGGTCGGAGCTTATGTTTACCGTTAGGGGTTAGTGTTAGTGTTAGGGCTGAGATTTAGCTTTTAGTTTAAGGGCACAGGACCTGTTTTATCTACGGTGAGAAGGGTGCTGTCGGAGTCTCCACGAAAGCACAAAATCGTTCCCTGATCCTTGGGAAAGGACCTACATGCAGGACTCAGGTGGAGCCTCATCTCACGCATAGTATAGCTGTATTGTAGGCTTGCTTCACTCTGAGAATGGAAGTAGTGTGAGAATCAGGGTTAGGGTTTGGGTTAGGGGTTTGGAGTTTGGGATTATGGTTCGAGTCAGGGTTAGGTCCTAGGGATTAGGAGTTAGGGTTAGTGTTAGGGATAGGGGTTAGTTGTTGGGTTTGGGTTAGGGTGCTAGGGTTAGGTTTAGGGTTGGGGTTAATATTAGGGTTAGCGTTTAGGGTTAAAGGATAGGATTATGGTTAAGGGTTTGGCTTAGGGTTAGGGTTAAGGGTTAGTGTTAAGGTTTAGGGTTAAGTTCAGGGTTACGTGTTAGGGTGAGGGTTAACAGTTAGGGTTATGGTTAGCGTCTTAGGGATAGGGTTAGGGTTAGAGTTAGGGGTTAGGATTAAGGGTGAAGTGTTAGGGTTATTTTTAGGCATAGTTTTAAAGTTAGGGGCTAGGGTAATGTTTGGTTTGATGGTAGGTTTAAGGTTAGGGTTAGCAGTTTAGAATTCGCATTAGGGATTAGGTGTTATGGTTATGGCTTGGAGTTAGGGTTAGAATTCAGAGATAGGAGTTGTTCTCAGGGTAAGTGTTATGCATTAACGTTATGATAAGGGGTTAAATTTAGGGTTATGGTGAGATTTACATTTTAAGGTGAGCAATGGGATCAGGGTCAGGTGTTATGTTCAGGGTTATGGTTAGGGGTGAGGGGTAGGGTTTATGCTTACGACTCGGGCCCTGTCTGCACTAGGCAGGGGGGGAGGGGTTTGGGGTTGCGATTGTCGTCGGGAACCCACTCTAGTGTATGCTGAGTATGGGCACTGGGGTTTCCGGCAGGACACAGTGGTAGAGCCTCCTTTTATTCATGGCATGGGAGGATTGTAGGCTTTCTAACGCTGAGAAAGCAAGAAGTCTGATAATTAGATTTAGGGTTAGGATTATAGTTAGGGTTAGGAATGAGGTTAGTGCTAGGGTGAGGGATAAGGGCTAGGGATTATGGGTAGAGTTAAGGTTAAATGTTAGAGTTAGGTTTAACGGTTACAGTTAGGTTTAGGGTTACGTTTTAGGGTGAGGGTTATGGTTAGGGGTTAGGGTTTGGTACAGGGTTAGGGTTAAGTGTTAGGTTTAGGGTTAAAGATTAGAATTCGGATTAGGGTTGACGGTTAGTGTGAGTGTTAATGGTTAAGTTTGTGTTTAAGGGTTAGGGTTAGGGTTTAGGGCTAGTGTTAAGCGTTCGTGTTAGATTTAGGGTTAGAGTAAAGTGTTATGGTTAGGGTTATGGGTTAGCATTAGGGTTAAAGGTTAAGGGTTAGGTTTATTTTCAGGCACAGGGTTAGGATTAGGTGTTAGGGTTAGTGTTACCGTTAAGGTTTTTTGTAGGCTTAAGGTTAGGTTTAGCAGTTTAGAATTAGGGTTAGGGATTAGGTGTTATGGTTATGGTAAGGAGTTAGGGTTAGAATTATGGCATAGGGGTTGGTCTCAGGGTCAGTTTTATGCTTAAAGTTAGGGTAAGCGGTTAAAGTTAGTGTTACGGTGAGCTTTACGTGTTAAGGTGAGCAATAGGATCAGGGTTAGGTTTTATGTTCAGGGTTAGGGTTATGGGTGAGGGGTAGAGTTTATACTTAGGGTTAGGGTTAGGGTTAGGGTTTAGGCTTAAGGATCAAGGGTTAGGGTTAGGGTTAGTGTTAGGGCTGTTGGTAGGGTTAAATTTAGGGTTAGCAGCTTACAATTAGGTATTAGGTTTTACAGTTATGAATAAGAGTTAGGGTTAGAATTATGGGATAGGTGTTGTCCTCAGGGTAAGTATTATTCATTAACGTTAGGATAAGGGGTTAGGGTTAGGGTTATGGTGAGTTTTACATGTTAAGGTGAGCAATAGGATCAGGGTCAGATGTTATGATAAGGGTTATGGTTATGGGTTAGGGGCAGTGTTTATGCTTAGGGCACAGGCCCTGTCTTCACTAGGTGGGGGGGCTCGGAGGCTGGGATTGTCACCAGGAACCCACTCTATCGTATGCTGGGTATGGGCCTCTGGGTTTCATGCAGGGCACAGTGGCAGAGCCTCCTTTCATGCATGGCATGGGAGGATTGTAGGCTTTCTAAACTCTGAGAAAGCAAGAAGTCTCAGAATTAGATTTAGGGTTAGGATTACGGTTAGGGTTAGGGATGAAGTTTAGTGTTAGGGAGAGGGCTTAGTGTTAGGGATTAGGATTTGGTACAGGGTTAGGGTTAAGTGTTCGGCTTAGGGGTAAAGATTAGGATTAGTGTTAGGTTTAAGGGTTAGCTGAGGGTTAACAGTTAGGGTTAAGGTGAAGGGTTAGGGTTAGGGTTTAGGGTTAGGATTAGGGGTTCGTGTTAGGTTTAGGGTTACACTTAAGTGTTAGGGTTTAGGTTCAGGTTTAGGGTTCATGATTAAGGTTATGTTTAGGGGTTAGGTTTAGGGGTTAGGTTTGGTGTAAGGGTATAGTGTTAGTGAAGGGAGTTTGGGTCAGGGTTTCTGTTTAGGGTAGGGGTTAGTGTTAGGACTTAGATTTAGCGATTAGTTTAAGGTCAGAGGACCTGTTTAATCTATGGTGAGAAGGGTGTGGAATCGGTCGCTGAGACACCACAGCATTGTACCCTGGGCCTTGGGCTCAGACGTACATGCAGGAATCAGGGGGAGCCTGTTCTCATGCATGGCATGGTTGTATTGTAGGCTTGGTTAACTCTTAGAATGGAAGAAGTGTGAGAATTAGGGTTATGGTTAGGGTTAGGGATTTGGGTTTAGGAGAGAGTGTTCAAATGAGGGTTAGGGGTTAGGCATTAGGGGTTAGGGTTAGTGTTAGGGTTAGGGGTTGGGGTGAGGGTTGGGTTAGGGGCTAGGGTTAGGTTTAGGGTTGGGTTAGTGTTAGCGTTCGAGTTAGGGATTAGAGTTAGGGTTAAGGGATAGGATTAGGGTTAAGAGTTTGGCTTAGGGTTCAGGTTAAGGGTTAGGGTTATGGTTAAAGATTAGTGTTAGTTTAAACAGTTACAGTTAGGTTTAGGGTTAAATTTTAGGGTGAGGGCTTTTTAAACTCTGAGAGAGGAAGACGTCTGAGATTAAGATTTAGGGATAGGATTATGGTTAGGATTAGGGATGACGATTAGTGTTAGGGTGAGGGCTTAGGGTTAAGGGTTAGGGTTAGAGTTAGGGTTAAGGTTAGTGTTAGTTTTAACGGTTAAAGTTAGGTTTAGGGTTAAGGTTTATTGTCAGGGTTAAGGTCAGGGGTTAGGGTTTCGTACAGGGTAAGAGTTAAGTGTTAGGTTTAGGGTTAAAGATTAGCATTATGGTTAGTGTTAAAGGTTAGTGTGAGGGTAAAAGTTTAGGGTTAAGTTTAAGGGCTAGGGTTAGGGGTTAGTGTTAGGGTTAAGGGGTCTTGTTAGGTTTAGGGTTACAGTTAAGTGTTATGGTTAGTGTTAGGGGTTACGGTTAGGCTTAGGGTTCATGGTTAGTGTAACATTTAGGGGTTAGGGCTAGGGTTAAATGATAGTGTTAGAGTTAAGGCTTAGGCTTTGGGTAAAGGTTTAGGGATAGGTTTACGGGTTAGGGTTAGTGTCAGGGTTAAATGTTAGGGTGAGAGTTAACAGTTATGGTTAGGGTTATTGGTTAGGGGTTGTGTTTATGCTTAGGGCACGTGCCTTGTCTGCACTAGGCGGAGAGGTTAGGGGGCTAGCATATTCGCCGGGAAATCACTCTATCGTATGCTGGGTATTAGCCCCTGGACACAGTGGCAGGGCCTCCTTTCACACATGGCGTGGGAGGATTATAGGCTTTCTAAACTCTGAGAAAGAAAAAGTCTGAGAATTAGATTTAGGGTTAGGATTATGGTTAGAATTAGGGATGAAGTTTAGTGTTAAGGTGATGCCTTAGGGTTAGGGGTTAGGTTTAGGGTCAGAGTTAAAGGTTAGTGTTAGGTTTAACAGTTACAGTTAGGTTTAGCGTTAAGGTTTAGTGTTAGGGTTCAGTTTAGGGGATAGGTTTTGGTACAGGTTAAGGTTTAAGTGTTAAGTTTAGAGTTAAAGATTACAATTAGGGTTAGGTTTAAAGGTAAGTGTGAGGATTAACGGTTAGGGTTAAGCATGAGGGTTAGGGATTAGGTTTAGTGTTAAGGGTTTATGTTAGTTTAGGGTTAGAGTTAAGTGTTATGGTTAGGGTTAGGGGTTAGGGTTAGATATAGGGTGCATGGTTAGGGTTACGTTTAGGGGTTAGGGTTACGGGTTAGGTTTAGGGTGAGTGTTTGGTGTTAGTGTTGGGCATTAGGATAAGGGCTTAGGTTTAGGGTTAGCGTTTAGGTTTAGTGTTAGGGCTTAGATTTAGCGGTTAGTTTAAGGGCACAGGACCTGTTTAATCTATGGTGAGAAGGGTGCAGAATTGGTCCCCTTGACACCACACCATCGTACCTGGGCCTTGGGCCCAGACCTACATGCAGGACTCAGGCGGAGCCTCTTCTCACTCATGGCATGGCTCTATTGTAGGCTTGGTGAACTCTGAAAATGGAGGAAGTGTGAGAATTAGGGTTATGGTTATGGTTAATTGTTTGGGGTTAGGGGTTAGGGTTCGAGTGTGGTTCAGGGGTTAGAAATTAGGAGTTAGTGTTAGTGTTAGGGTTAGGGGTTAGGGGTTAGTGTTGGTTTAGGGGCTAGGGTTAGATTCAGAGTTAGGGTTAGTGTTAGGGTTAGGGTTAGGGATTATGGTTAGGGTTAGGAATTAGGGTTAGGGTTAGGCTTAAGGGATAGGATTAGGGTAAAGGGTTAAGGCTTAGGGTTAGCATTAGGGATTAGGGTTAGGGTTAAGTGTTAGGGTTTTGGTCTGATTTAAGGGTTAGGGTGAGCGTTAACAGTTAGGGTTAAGGTTAATTGTTAGGATTGGGGGTTAGGCTTAAGGATTCGTATTAGGGTTAGGGTATAAGGGTGAGACTTAAGTCTTATGGTTAGGGACAGGGCTTTTGGTTAGGGATAAGGGTTAGGAGTTAGGGTTACTTTTAGGCATAGGGTAGGATTAGGGGTGAGGGTTAGGGTTAGGGTTAGTGTTAGGGTTGTTGGTAGTGTTAAGGTTAGGGTTAGCAGTTTAGAATTAGGGTTAGGGATTAGGTTTTATGGTTATGGCTAAGATTTAGGGTTAGAATTATGGGATAGGCGTTGTTCTCAGTATAAGTGTTATGCATTAACTTTAGGAGATGCGGTTAAATTTAGGGTTACAGTGTGGTCTACATGATAAGGTGAGCAGTAGGATCAGGGTTAGGTGTTACGTTCAAGGTTAGGGTTATATGTTAGGCGTACTTTTTATGCTTAGGGCACGGGCCCTGTCTGCACTAGGCGGGAGGATTAGGGGTCTAGGATTGTGGCCGAGAACTTTCTCTATCGTACACTGGGTATGGGTCCCTGGGTTTCATGCAGGACACAGTGGCAGAGCCTCTTTTCACGCATGGCATGGGAGGATTGTAGGCTTTCTAAACTCTGAGAAAGCAAGAAGTCTGAGAATTAGATTTAGGGATAGGATTATGGTTAGTGTTAAGGATAAAGTTTAGCATTAGGGTGAGGGCTTAGGGTTAGGGGTTAGAGTTACGGTCAGGGTTAAAGGTTAGTGTTAGGTTTAATGGTTACAGTTAGCTTTAGGGTCAAGTGTTAGGGTTAAGGTTAAGGTTAGGGGTTAGGTTTTGGTACAGGGTAAGGGTTAACTGTTAGGTTTAGGGTTAAAGATTACGATTAGGGTTAGGTTTAAGGGTTAGTGTGAGAGTTAACGGTTAGGGTTAAGGTTAAGTGTTAGGGTTAGTGGTTAAGTTTAGGTTTAAGTGTTCATGTTAGGTTTAGGGTTAGAGTTAAGTGTTATGGTTAGGGTTTGGGGTTAGGGTTAGGTTTAGGGTTCATCGTTAGGGTTACGTTTAGGCATTAGGGTTATGGGTAAGGATTAGGGTAAGGGTTTAATGTTAGTGTTGGGCGTTAGGGTCAGGGCTTAAGTTTAGGGTTAAGGGTTAGTGTTAGAGTTAGCATTAGGGCTTAGATTTAGAGGTTATTTTAAGGGCACAGGACCTGTGTAATCTATGGTGAGAAGCGTGCAGAATGGGTCATCGCCACACCACACCATCGTACCCTAGGCCTTGGGCCCAGACCTACATGCAGGTCTCAGGCAGAGCCTCTTCTCACGCATGGCATGGTTTTATTGTAGGCTTGGCTAACTCTGAGAATGGAGGAAGTGTGAGAATTATGGTTATGATTAGGGTTAGGTGTTTGGGGTTAGGGGTTAGTGTTCGCGTGAGGGTTAGGTGTTAGGGATTACGGGTTAGGGTTAATGTTAGCATTAGGGGTTAACGGTTAGGGTTGGGTTAGGGACTAGAGATAGATTTAGGGTTGGGGTTAGGGTTAGGGTTAGGGTTAGGGGTTAGGGTTAGGGTTAAGGGATAGGATTAGGGTTAAGTGTTAAGGCTTAGGGTTAGCATTAAGGGATAGGGTTAGGGTTAAGGGTTAGGGTTATGGTCCGAGTTAAGGGTTAGGGTGAGGGTTAACAGTTAGGGTTAGGGTTATAAGTTAGGGATAGTGTTAGGTTTAAGGTCTAGGGTTAGGGTTAGAGGTAGCTTTACTGCTAAGATTAGGTCTCGGCATTAAGGTAAGGGTTAGTGTTAGGGTTAAGGGTTAGGGTTAGGTTTAATTGTTAGGATTAGGATCAGAATTAAGGGTTAGGCGTAGGGTTAGGGGATAGGGTTAGGGTTTAGGGTAAACTTTTAAGGTTATGTTTAGGGATAAGGTTAGGGTTAGCGTTTAAGGTTAGGGTTAGTATTAGGGTTGTTTGTAGGGTTAAGGTAATGTTTAGTGGTTAGAATTAGGGTTAGGGATTAGGGGTTACTGTTATGGCTAGGAGTTAGGGTTAGAATTAAGTGATAGGGGTTGTTCTTAGCATAAGTGTTATGCATTAATGTTAGGATAAGTGGTTAAAGTTAGGTTTACGGTGAGGTTTATGTGTTAAGGTGAGCAATAGGATCAGGGTTAGAATTATGAGTGAGGGGTAGGGTTTTGCTTAGGGTATGGGCCCTGTGTGCCCTAGGAGTGGGATTGAGGGGCATGCGATTGTCACCAGAAACCCACTCTATCGTATGCAGGGTATGGGCCCATGGGTTTCTTGTAGGACACTCTGGCAGAGCCTGATTTCACGCATGGTAAAGGAGGATTGTAAGCTTTCAAATCTCTAAGAAAGTAAGAAGTCTGAGAATTAGATTTAAGGTTAGGATTATCGTTATGGTTAGGGATGAAGTTTAATCTTAGGGTGAGGGCTTCGGGTAAGGGGATACGGTTAGTTTTAGGGTTAAAAGTTACTGTTAGGTTTAACAGTTACAGTTAGACTTAGGGTTTAGGTTTAGGGTTAGGGTTAAGCTTAGGGGTTATGGTTTGGTACAGGGTTAGGGTTAAGTGTTAGGGTTAGGGTTAAAGATCATGACAAGGGTTAGAGTTAAGGGTTAGTTTGAGTGTTAACAGTAGGGTTAAGGATAACTTTTAGGGTTAGGGGTTAGGATTAGTGTTAGGGCTGAGATTTAGCGGTTAGTTTAAGGGCACAGGACCTGTTTAATCTATGGTGAGAGTGGTGCACAGGGTCGCTGCGACACAACACCACCGTACGCTGGGCCTTGGGCCAAGACCTCCATACAGGACTCAGGTGGAGCCTCTTCTCACGCATGACATGGCTGTATTGTAGGCTTGGTTAACTCTGAGAATGGAAGAAGTGTCAGAAATCGGGTTAGGGCTGGCTGTAGGTGTTTTTAACCCCTAACCCTAACACTAACCCCCTAATCCTAACCCTAACACTAACCCCAAGGTTAAATCTAACCTTAACCCCTACGACAACCCTAACCCTAACCCTAACCCCTCTCACTGTAGAATAAACAGGTCCTGTGCCCTTAAACTAACCACTAAATCTAAGCCCTAACATCAACCCTAACCTCTGACCCTAAACCTAAGCCCTGAGCCTAAAGCCCAACACTAACTCTAAACTCTTACCCTAAAGCTAATCCCTAACCCTAATGCTAACCTCTAAACGTAACCCTAACTGTGAACCCTAAACCTAACCCTAACCTCGAGCGCTAACCATGGCACTTAACTCTAACCCTAAACCTAACATGAACCCTTAATCCTAACACTAACCCTAACCCTAACTCTTAACTTTAACCCTGACTGTTAACCCTCACACTAACCTTTAAACCTAACCTTAATCGTAATCTTTAACCCTAAACCTAATATTTAACCCTAATCCTGTACCAAACCCTAAACCCTAACCTTAAACCTAACCATAAACCTTAACCCTGAACCTAACTGTAACGGTTAAATCTAAGAGTAACCTGTAACGCTACCCGTAACCCCTAACTCTAAGCCTTCACCCTAATACTAACCTTGATCCTTAACCCGAACCCTAACCCTAACCCTAAATCTAATTCTCAGTCTTCTTGCTTTCTTAGAGTTTAGAAAGCCTACAATCCTCCCATGCCATGCGTGAAAGGAGGCTCTTCCACTGTGTCCTGAATGAACCGCTGGGGCCCATAACCAGAGTACGATAGAGTGGGTTCCTGGTGACAATCCCAGCCCCCTAACCCCCCCCCCCCCGCCTAATGCAGACAAGGCCCGTGCCCTAAGCATAAACGCTACACCTCACCCAAAACTCTAACCCTGAAAATAACATTTAACCCTGATTCTATTGCTCACCTTAGAATGTAAACCTCACCGTAACCTGAACTTTAACCTCTTATCCTAACGTTAATGCATAACACTTACCCTGAGATTAACCCCTATCCCATAATTCTAACCCTATCTCCTAGTCATAACTGTGACAACTAATCCCTAACCCTAATTCTAAACCACTAACACTAACTGTTACCCTACGTAGTTACTGTTACGGTAACCTACTGTTACCCTAACACTGAACCTAACCCTTACTCCTAACGCCAAAGCTATGGCTAAAAATAATGCTAACCCTTGACCCTTTACCCTAACTCCTAACCCTAACCCTAATCCTAACCACTAAACCCAACCTTAGCTCTTAACCCTAACCCTAAACCTTACCCTGACGCCTAGACCTAACACTAACACTAAACTAACACCTAACCCTAATCATAACCCCTAAAGCTAACCCTAACCCTGAACCCTAAACCTAACCCTAACACTTAATACTAACTATATCCCTAACCCCTAACCCCAACCCTAACCCTAACCGTTAACCCTCACCCTAACCCTTAAATCGGACCCTAACACTAAATCTTAACCCTAAAGCTACGCCCAACCCTTAACCATAATCCTATCCCTTAACCCTAAACCTAACCCCTAACCCTAAACCTAACACTAACCCCAATCCTAATTCTAACCATAGCCCTTAATACATCACTACGCCTAACCCCTAACCCTAACCCTAACCCCTAATGCTAACCCTAACACTGAACCCTAAACCTAACCCTATCCCTAACCCTTAAACATAACTCTATCCCTAACCAATAATCCTAAGCCTAATCTTTAACCCTCACCCTAGAGCTTAACTCAAACCGTAACCCTAAGCCTAAACCCCAACCCTAACACTTAACACAAACCCTAAGCCTAAACACTTAACGCCAATCCTATCCTTTAACCCTAACACTAACCCTGATGCCTAATCCTAACCCTAACACTAACCCCAACCATAAATCTAACCCTAGCCCCTAACGCAAAACTAACCCCTAACCCTAACACTAACCCTAAATCCTAGTCCCTAACCACTAAACCTCACTTGAACCCTAACTCCTAACACCAAACCCTTAACCCTAACCATAACCCTATTTCTCACACTACTTCCATTCTCAGAGTTAACCAAGCCTAAAATACAACCATGCAATGCGTGAGTAGAGTTTCCGCATGAGTCCTGCAAGTAGGTCTGGGCCAAAGGCCCAGGATCCGATGGTGTGGTGTCGCATGGAAACATTCTGCACCCTTCTCACCATAGATTACACAGGTCCTGTACCCTTAAACTAACCGCCAAATCAAAGCCCAAACACTGACCCTAACCCCTAACCCTACCTAAGCCCTGACCCTAATGCCCAACACTAACACTAAACGCTTACCCTAAACCTAACCCCTAAATGTAACCTTAACCATGAACCCTAAACCTAACCCAAACCCCTAACCCTAACCATAACACTTAACTCTAACCCTAAACCTAACATGAACACTTAACCCTAACCCTAACCCATAAACCTAACACTTAACCTTAACCCTAACCGTTAACCCTCACACTAAACCTTAACCCTAACCCTAATCCTAATCTTTAAGCCTAAACCTAGCACTTAACCCTTACCCTGTACCAAAACCTAACCCCTAATCTTAACCCTAAGCTTAAACCTTAAAGCTTAACCCTAAACCTAACTGTAACTGTTAAACCTAACACTAACCTTTAACCCTGACCCTAACTGAAACCCCTAACCCTAAGCCCTCACCATAACAGTAACCTATATTGCTAACCCTAACCCTAATCCTAGCCCTAAATTTAATTCTCAGACTTCTTGCTTTCTCAGAGTTTACAAAGCCTACAATCCTCCCATGCCATGTGTAGAAGGAGGCTTGGCCACTGTGTCCGGCATGAAACCAATGGGCCCATACCCAGTGTATGATAGAGTGGCTTCCGGCATCTATCCCAGCCCTCTAAGCCCCCTCCTAGAGCAGAGAGGGCTCGTGATATAAGCATAAACACTACCCCTCACCCATAACCCTAACCCTGAACATCACAGCTCACCCTGATACTATTGCTCACCTTAACACATCAACCTCACCATAACTCTAACTTGAACCTGTTATCCTAACGTTAATGCATAAGACTTACCCTAAGAACAACCCCTATCCCTTAATTCTAACCCTAACTCCTAGCCACAATTGTAACACCTAATCCCTAAGGCTAATTCAAAACTGCTAAACATTACCTTATCCCTACAAACTAACCCTAACCCTAACCGCTAACCCTAACCGTACACCTAAAAATAACCGTAACACTTGACACTTAACCCTAACCCTTAACCCTGATCCTAATCCTAACAATTAAACCTAACCCTAACTCTTAAGCCTAACACTAACACGTACCCTAATGCCTAGACCTAACCCTAAGAGTAAACGTAACCCCTAACCCTAACCCTAATCCCTAATGCTAACCCTAACACTGAACCCTAATCCTAAGCCTTAAACCTAACTCTATCCTTAACCCATAACCCTAGCCCTAACCGTTAACCCCACACTAACCCTTAACTCGAACTGTAACCCTAACCCTTAAAACTAAACCTAACACTTAACACTAACCCTAAGCCTTAACGCTTAACCCTTATCCTATCCCTTAACCCTAACCCTAACCCATAACGCTAACCCTAACCCCACTCTAAATCTAACCCTAGCCCCTAACCCAACCCTAACCCCTAAGCCCTAACCCTAGCACTAAACCCAACACCTACTCCCTAACCCCTAATCCTCACTCGAAGCTTAAGCCCTAACCCTAAGCCCTCTCCCTGACTAATCTTCATCCCTAACCCTAACCATAATCCTAACCCTAAATCTAATTCTCAGACTTCTTGCTATCTCAGAGTTTTAAAAGCCTACAATTCTCCAAAGCCATGCGTGAAAGCTGGCTCTGCCACAGTGTCCTGCATGAAACCCAGGAGCCCATACTCTGTGTACAATAGAGTGGGTTCCCGGGGACAATCACAGCCCCCTAACTCCCCCTGCTAGTGCTGACAGGGCCCATGCCCTAAGCAAAAACCCTGCACCTCACCCATAACCCTAACCCTGAACATAACACCTAACCCTGATGTTATTGTTCACCTTAACACGTAAACCTCACTGTAACCCTAACTTTAACCCCTATCCTAATGTTATTGCATAACACTTACCCTAAGAACAAACCCTATCCCTTAATTCTAAGCCTAACTCCTAGCATAACCGTAACACCTAATCCCTAACCTTAATTCTAAACTGCTAAACATTACCTTCACCCTACAAACAACCCTAACACTAACCCTAACTCTAACCGCTAACCCTAACCCTAACCATTACCCTCATCATAATCCTAACAATTAAACCTAACCCTAATTCTTAACCCTAACACGAACCATTACCATAATGCCTAGACCTAACCCTAACTGTAACCCTAACCCCTAACCCTAACCCTAACCGCTAATGCTAACCCTAACCCCGAACCCTAAACCTAACCCTAACCCTATCCCTTAAACCTATTACTATCCCTAAACCATTACCCTAATCGCAACTGTTAACCCTCACTCTCACCCTTAACTTGGACCGAAACCCTAACCCTTAACCCTAACCTTAACCCTTACTGCTAATCTTAAGCCTTCACCCTTTACCTTAATCCTATCTTGTAAGCCTAACCCTAACGCTGACCCCTAACCCACCTGAACATTAACCCTAAACCTAAATCTAACGCTAGCCCCTTACAAAAACCTAACACCTAAGCCCTGACACACTAATCCTAACTTCTAATTCCTAACCACTAAACTTCACTCAAACCCAAACCTCTAACCCCAAACACATAACCCTAACCATAACCCTAATTCTCACACTTCCTTTGTTCTCAGAGTTGACCAAGCCTACAATAGAGCCATGCCACGAGTGAGAAGAGGCTCTGCCTGAGTCCTGCATGTAGGTCTGGGCCCAAGGCCCAAGTACGATGGTGTGGTGTTGAGGCGACCCAGTCTGCACCCTTCCCACCATAGATTAAACAGAGCATGTGCCCTTAAACTAACCACTAAATCTAAGCCCTAACACTAAACCTAAATCCTAACCCTAAACCTCAGCCCTTATCCTAACGCCCAACAGTAACACTAAACACTCGCCCTAAACTTAACCCGTAACCCGAACCCCTAAATGTAACCCTAACCATGAACCCTAAACCTAACCCTAACCTCTAGCCATAACCATAACACTTAACTCTAAACCTAAATGTTACACGAAGCCTTATTCCTAACCCTAAGCCCAACCCTAACCCTTAATCTTGAAACTTACCATTAACCTTCACACTAACCCTTAACCCTAACCCTAATCCTAATCTTTAACCATAAAGCTAACACTGAAGCCTAACCCTGTGCCAAAAGATAAAACCAAACCTTAACCCTAACCCTGAAACTTAACCGTAAACGTAACTGTAACTGTTAAAAATAACACAAACCTTTAACCCTAACCCCTAACCCTAAGAGCCCACCCTAACACTAATCTTCCTCGATAAACATTACCATAATCCTACCCCTAAGTCTAATTGTCAGACTTCTTGCTTTCTCAGAGTTTAGAAAGCCTAAAATCCTCCCATGCCATGAGTAAAAGGGGGCTCTACCACTGTGTCCTGCATGAAACCCAGGAGCCCATATCCAGCGTACGATAGAGTGGGTTCCCGGGGACAATCCCATCCCCCTAACCCCAGCCCCCCGCCCAGTGCAGACAGGGCCTGTACGCTAAGTATAAACACTACCCCTAACAGATAACCCTCACCCTGAATATAACACCTGACCCTGATCCTATTGCTCACCTTAAAACATAAACCTCCCCGTAACCCTAACTTATCCCCTTATCTTAACCTTAATGCATAAAACCCTGAGAAGAAGCCCCATCCCATAATTCTAATCCTAATCCCCAGCCATAACCATAAGACCTCATCCCTAATTCTAAAATGCCAACCCTAAACTTCACCCTACAAACAACCCTAACCCTAACCCTAACCTCTAACCCTAAGCCCTCACCCTATCACTAATCTTCATGCCTAAACCGTACCGTAATCCTAACCCTAAATCTAATTCTCAGACTTCTTGCTTTCTCAGAGTTTTGAAAGCCTACAATCCTACTAAGCCATGCATGAAAGCCGGCTCTGCCACAGTGTCCTGCAAGAAACCCAGAGGCCCATACACAGCGTACGATAGAGTGGGTTCCCAGCGACCACAACCGACCCCTAACTTCGATTCCTAGGGCATACAGGGCCCATGCCCTAAGCATAAACACTACCCCTCACCCATAACCCTAACCCAGAACATAACACCTAACCCTGATCCTACTGCTCACCTTAACACGTAAACCTCACCGTAACCCTAATTTTAATCCCATATCGTAACGTTAATGCATGACACCCTGAGAACAAGCCCTATACTGTAATTCTAACCCTAACTCCTAGCCATAAGCATAACACCTAATCTCTAATTCTGAAACACCAACACTAACCTTAACCCTACCAACAACACTAACACTAATCCTAACCCCTTACCCTAACCCTACGCATAAAAATAACCGTAACCGTTGATCCTTAGTCATAACCCCTAACCTTAACCCTAACCCTTAACCCTAATCCCAATCCTAACCATTAAACATAACCCCAACTCTTAACCCTAACTCTAACCTTTACCTTAATGCCTAGAGTTCTAACCCCAACACTGACCTACAGTTAGAAGTAACACAAACCCCTAATGCTAACCTTAAACCTGAACAATAAACCTAATCCTTAACAATAACACCCTAACCCTAACCCTAACCCTTAACCCTGACCCTAACCCTAAACCTTAACCCTAACCCTGAACCCTAACCCTAAGCCTACCCTTAACCCTAACCCTATCCATTAACCCTAACCGCTAACGATAACACTAACCCCAACCCTAAACCTACCCCTGGCTCCCTAACCCAGAATTAACACTGAACCCGTAACACTAACTCTACCCCTAACCACTAGCACCTAACCCTGACTCGAAACCTAACCCCTAACTCGAAACCCCTAACCCCAACCCTAACCTTAATTCTCACACTACTTCCATTCCCGAGTGAAGCAAGCCTACAATACAGCCATGCCATGTGTGAGATGAGGATCCGCCTAAGTCCTGCATGTAGGTCTTGTCCCAGGGCCCAGGGAATGATGTTGTGCTTTCGTGGTGACTCCGACCGCACCCCTCTCACCGTAGATTAACCAGGTCCTGTGCCCTTAAACTGACCGCTAAATCTAAGCCCTACCACCAACACTAACCCCTGACCCTGAACCTAAGCCCCGAGCCTAAAGCCGAACACTAACTCTAAACCCTTACCCTAAACCTAATCCCTAACCCTAATGCTAACCCCTAAACATAACCCTAAGCGTGAACAGTAAACCTAACCCTAACCTCTAACACAAACCCTAACACATAACTCTAACCCTAAAACTAACCCTAACCCTTAACCCTAAACCTAAACCCTAACCCTAACCCTTAACCTTAATCTTAACCGTTAACTCTCATGCTAATCTTTAATCCTAACCCTAATCCTAATCTTCAACCCTAAACCGAACACAACCCTAACCCTGTACCAAAACCTAACCCCTCATCTTAACCCTATCCGCAAACCTCAACCCCAACACGAACTGTAACCGTTAAACCTAATAGTAACCTTAAACCGTAACCCTAATCTGTAACCCTATCCCCTCACCATAACACTACACTTCATCCTGAACCCTAACCATAATCCTAACCCTAAATCTAATTCTCAGACTTCTTGCTTTCTTAGAGTTTAGAAAGCCTGCAATCCTCCCGTGCCATGTGTGAAAGGAGGCTCTACCACTGTGTCCTGCATGAAATCCACGGGCACATACCCAGAGTCCGATACAGTGGGTTCCCGGTGACAATCCCAGCCCCCTAACCTCCCCCCAGCCTAATGCCGACAGGGCCCGTGCGCTAAGCATAAATGATACCTTTAACAGATAAGCCTAACCCTGAACATGGCACCTAACCCTGTTCCTATTTCTCCCCTTAACACGTAAACCTCACCGTGAGCCTAACTTTAACCTCTTAACGTAACGTTAATGCATAACCCATTCCCTGAGAACATCCCATATCCCATAATTCTAACCCTATCTCCTAGTCATAACTGTAACACCTAATCCCTAACCCTAATTCTCCACCGCTAAGCCTAACCGTAACGCTGCCTACAACCCTAACACTGACAGGAACCCTTAGTTCTAACCCCAACGCTATGCCTAACAAAAGCCCTAACCCTTCACCCTTCACCCTAACCCCTAAGCATTACCCTAGCCTTTAACCGTAATCCTAATCCTAACCATTAAACCTAACCCTAGCTCTTAAAGCTAACCCTAAACCTTACCCTCACGACTAGACCTAACCCTGACACTAACCTAACACCTAACCCTAACCATAACCCCTAAAGCTAACCCTAACCCTGAACCCTAAACCTAACCCTAACACTGAACCTTCACTATATCCCTAACCCCTAAGCCTAATCCTAACTGTTAACCCTCACCCTAACACTTAAACTGGACCATAACACTAAACATTAACCCTAACACTAAACTTTAACCCTAACCATAAGCCCAACACTTAACCCTAATCCTATCCCCTAACCCTAAGCCCTAACCCTAAACCTAACCCTAACCCCAACCCTAACCCTTAATCTTGACCCTTACCATTAACCCTCACACTAACCCTAATCCTAATCTTTAACCATAAAGCTAACACTGAAGCCTAACCCTGTGCCAAACGCTAAACCCAAACCTTAACCCTAACCCTGAAACTTAACCATAAACCTAACTGTAACTGTTACACCTAACACTAACCTCTAACCCTAACCCCTAACCCTAAGACCCCACCTTAACACTAACGCTAACCCTAAACATTATCATAATCCTACCCCAAATCTAATTCTCGGACTTCTTGCTTTCTTAGAGTTTAGAAAGCCTAAAATCCTCCCATGCCATGAGTAAAAGGGGGCTCTGCAGCTCTCTCTTGCATGAAACCAGGAGCCCATACCTAGCGTATGATAGAGTGGGTTCCCGGGGACAATCCCATCCCCCTAACCCCAGCCCGCCGCCCAGTGCAGACAGGGCCTGTACGCTAAGTATAAACACTACCCCTAACAGATAACCCTCACCCTGAACATAGCACCTGACCCTGATCCTATTGCTCACCTTAAAACATAAACCTCCCCGTAACCCTAACTTATCCCCTTATCTTAACCTTAATGCATAACACCCTGAGAAGAAGCCCTATCCCATAATTCTAATCCTAACCCCTAGCCATAACCGTAACACCTCATCCCTAATTCTAAAATGCCAACCCTAACCTTCACCCTGCCAACAACCCTAACCCTAACCCTAACCCCTAACCCTAAGCCCTCACCCTATCGCTAATCTTCATTCCTAAACCGTACCGTAATGCTAACCCTAAATCTAATTCTCAGACTTGCTTTCTCAGAGTTTTGAAAGCCTACAATCCTACTAAGCCATGCATGAAAGCCCGCTCTGCCACAGTGTCCTGCATGAAACCCAGAGGCCCATACACTGCGTACGATAGAGTGGGCTCCCAGCGACCATCACAGACCCCTAACTTCACCTCCTAGTGCATACAGGGCCCGTGCCCTAAGCATAAACCCTACCCCACACCCATAACCCTAACCCAGAACATAACACCTAACCCTGATCCTACTGCTCACCTTAACACGTAAACCTCACCCTAACCCTAACTTAACCCCTTATCTTAACGATAATGCATGACACCCTGAGAACAAGCCCTATACCGTAATTCTAACCCTAACTCCTAGCCATAACCATAACACCTAATCCCTAATTCTGAAACGCCAACCCTAACCTTAACCCTACCAACAATACTAACACTAACCATAAAACCCTTACCCTAACCCTACGCCTAAAAATAACCCTAACCATTGATCCTTAGTCATAACCCCTAAAGCTTAACCCTAACCCTTAACGCTAATCCAATCCTAACCATTAAACATAACCCTACTTAACCCTAACCCTAACCTATATGCTAATGCCTAGAGATCTAACCCCAACACTGACCTACAGTTAACACTAACCCTAACCCCTAATCCTAACCTTAAACCTGAACCATAAACCTAACCCTTAACCCTAACCCTATTCCTAACCCCCTAACCCTAACCCTAACTGTTAAGCCTCACCCTAACACTTAACCCTGACTCTAACCCTAAACCTTAACCCTAACCCTGAACCCTAACCCTAAGCCTAACCCTTAACCCTAACCCTATCCCTTAACCCTAACCCCTAACCCTAACGCTAACCCCAACCCTAAACCTAACCCTGGCCCCCAACCCAGACTTAACACCTAACCCCTAACACTAACTCTAAACCTAACCACTAATCCCTAGCACCTGACCCTGACTCGAAACCTAACCCCTAACTCGAAACCCCTAACCCCAAACCTAACCCTAATTCTCACACTACTTCCATTCCCAGAGTGAAGCAAGCCTACAATACAGCCATGCCATGTGTGAGATGAGGCTCTGCCTGAGTCCTGCATGTAGGTTTTGTCCCAAGGCCCAGGGAATGATGTTGTGCTTTTGTGGTGACTCCGACCACACCCCTCTCACCGTAGATTAACCAGGTCCTGTGCCCTTAAACTGACCGCTAAATCTAAGCCCTACCACCAACCCTAACCTCTGACCCTGAACCTAAGCCCCGAGCCTAAAGCCCAACACTAACTCTAAACACTTACCCTAAACCTAATCCCTAACCCTAATGCTAACCCCTAAATGTAACTCTAACCACGAACAGTAAACCTAACCCTAACCTCTAACACAAACCCTAACACATAACTCTAACCCTAAAACTAACCCTAACCCTTAACCCTAAACCTAAACCCTAACCCTAACCCTTAACCTTAATCTTAACCGTTAACTCTCATGCTAATCTTTAATCCTAACCCTAATCCTAATCTTCAACCCTAAACCGAACACAACCCTAACCCTGTACCAAACCCTGACCCCTCATCTTAACCCTATCCGCAAACCTCAACCCCAAAACGAACTGTAACCGTTAAACCTAACAGTAACCTTAAACCGTAACCCTAATCTGTAACCCTATCCCCTCACCATAACACTACACTTCATCCTGAACCCTAACCATAATCCTAACCCTAAATCTAATTCTCAGACTTCTTGCTTTCTTAGAGTTTAGAAAGCCTGCAATCCTCCCGTGCCATGTGTGAAAGGAGGCTCTACCACTGTGTCCTGCATGAAATCCACGGGCACATACCCAGAGTCCGATACAGTGGGTTCCCGGTGACAATCCCAGCCCCCTAACCTCCCCCCAGCCTAATGCCGACAGGGCCCGTGCGCTAAGCATAAATGATACCTTTAACAGATAACCCTAACCCTGAACATGGCACCTAACCCTGTTCCTATTTCTCCCCTTAAGTCGTAAACCTCACCGTGAGCCTAACTTTAACCTCTTAACGTAACGTTAATGCATAACCCATTCCCTGAGAACATCCCCTATCCCATAATTCTAACCCTATCTCCTAGTCATAACTGTAACACCTAATCCCTAACCCTAATTCTCCACCGCTAAGCCTAACCGTAACGCTGCCTACAACCCTAACACTGACAGGAACCCTTAGTTCTAACCCCAACGCTATGCCTAACAAAAGCCCTAACCCTTCACCCTTCACTCTAACCCCTGAGCATTACCCTAACCTTTAACCGTAATCCTAATCCTAACCATTAAACCTAACCCTAGCTCTTAAAGCTAACCCTAAACCTTACCCTCACGACCAGACCTAACCCTGACACTAACCTAACACCTAACCCTAACCATAACCCCTAAAGCTAACCCTAACCCTGAACCCTAAACCTAACCCTAACACTGAACCTTCACTATATCCCTAACCCCTAAGCCTAATCCTAACTGTTAACCCTCACCCTAACACTTAAACTGGACCATAACACTAAACATTAACCCTAACACTAAACTTTAACCCTAACCATAAGCCCAACACTTAACCCTAATCCTATCCCCTAACCCTAAGCCCTAACCCTAAACCTAACCCTAACCCCAACCCTAACCCTTAATCTTGACCCTTACCATTAACCCTCACACTAACCCTAATCCTAATCTTTAACCATAAAGCTAACACTGAAGCCTAACCCTGTGCCAAACGCTAAACCCAAACCTTAACCCTAACCCTGAAACTTAACCATAAACCTAACTGTAACTGTTACACCTAACACTAACCTCTAACCCTAACCCCTAACCCTAAGACCCCACCTTAACACTAACCCTAACCCTAAACATTATCATAATCCTAACCCTAAATCTAATTCTCGGACTTCTTGCTTTCTTAGAGTTTAGAAAGCCTAAAATCCTCCCATGCCATGAGTAAAAGGGGGCTCTGCAGCTCTCTCTTGCATGAAACCAGGAGCCCATACCTAGCGTATGATAGAGTGGGTTCCCGGGGACAATCCCATCCCCCTAACCCCAGCCCGCCGCCCAGTGCAGACAGGGCCTGTACGCTAAGTATAAACACTACCCCTAACAGATAACCCTCACCCTGAACATAGCACCTGACCCTGATCCTATTGCTCACCTTAAAACATAAACCTCCCCGTAACCCTAACTCATCCCCTTATCTTAACCTTAATGCATAACACCCTGAGAAGAAGCCCTATCCCATAATTCTAATCCTAACCCCTAGCCATAACCCTAACACCTCATCCCTAATTCTAAAATGCCAACCCTAACCTTCACCCTGCCAACAACCCTAACCCTAACCCTAACCCCTAACCCTAAGCCCTCACCCTATCACTAATCTTCATCCCTAAACCGTACCGTAATCCTAACCCTAAATCTAATTCTCAGACTTGCTTTCTCAGAGTTTTGAAAGCCTACAATCCTACTAAGCCATGCATGAAAGCCCGCTCTGCCACAGTGTCCTGCATGAAACCCAGAGGCCCATACACTGCGTACGATAGAGTGGGCTCCCAGCGACCATCACAGACCCCTAACTTCGCCTCCTAGTGCATACAGGGCCCGTGCCCTAAGCATAAACCCTACCCCACACCCATAACCCTAACCCAGAACATAACACCTAACCCTGATCCTACTGCTCACCTTAACACGTAAACCTCACCCTAACCCTAACTTAACCCCTTATCTTAACGATAATGCATGACACCCTGAGAACAAGCCCTATACCGTAATTCTAACCCTAACTCCTTGCCATAACCATAACACCTAATCCCTAATTCTGAAACGTCAACCCTAACCTTAACCCTACCGACAACACTAACACTAACCCTAAAACCCTTACCCTAACCCTACGCCTAAAAATAACCCTAACCATTGATCCTTAGTCGTAACCCCTAAAGCTTAACCCTAACCCTTAACGCTAATCCCAATCCTAACCATTAAACATAACCCTACTTAACCCTAACCCTA